>NC_083571.1:111288443-111588443 GCF_027579695.1 Neoarius graeffei | reverse complement strand
CTGGTTTTCTCTGCTGTCTATAAAAACGCCATTCTCAGACAGGGACTTTGCCAGAACACCTTGTCAGTTTTTCTCACTGTTTCTGTGCCCTTTATACTTCTTGTTTTTTGCTCTCTAGCCTGCTTGTTCTTGTCAAAGTTTTTGCACTAATGTTTTGTCTTTTTCATGTTTTTTGTGCTAGTGTTTTTTGTCCTTGCCTGCCTCGTTTTTTGTCTCAAAGTTTTTTTGTCTGGACTATTTTTCATGTCTTTTGTACTAGCATTTTTGTCCTTGCCCACCTCGTTTTTTGTGAAGTTTTTTTGTTTCTTTTTTCCTGGACTATTTTTGTTATTTGTTTTTTTCTATACTGTTTGTTTACCTTTTTGCCATGCCTTTTCCCTGGATTAAATCACATTATTTATTGGATTACTGTCTGCGTGTTCTGCTTCTGGATCCTAATCTCACCACACCCCCGCCACCTCTAACAGTATGTTCTGGCCAACATGGATCCAGCAGAACTGACCCATCTGAGAGCAGCTATTCAGCAGCAAGGAGCTCTCCTCGGGACCCACCAACAGGAGCTACAACAGATTACCTAGAACCTCTCCACCCTGTTGTAGGTAACACAGTCCGTCTAAGAACTACACACAGTCCCTTTAAGAAACTACCGGTACAGGTCCCATCGGCCAGCTTCCACGTTGACCTGCATCACGGCTGGGCGGGATCACCTACGTCACATCCTCCAGGAAGCCATAAGTAACCCGGAAACTCCCAGCTCGCCCTCTCTCTCATCTTGGATCTCAAGCCGTCCAGACACAAAGAGATACCCTGCACCAGAAAACCCAAGAAAAGACATCTTTCTTGCAAGATCCATGATTTAGCACGATTTCTTTGTTTACCACTGGCCACGGTAAAAATCCAGAATCGCGCGATTTTAAACTCAGATAGAGTTACAACCGGTTTTCATTTGTTCATTATCAGTAACGTTACAAGACTGCAGCCCAGAGCAGTTCATTTAAAGTTAGAAGTGACCGGATCCCTTCTAAATAAAAGCGCTGTGCACATTGTTTGATCAGAGACTTCTTCCCACGAACTACGAAGCGTTCGGACCAAGAAATCCTCTGCTTTCCACGGAAGCGACTCACGTGCTCCTGTGGACTCCAAAAGTCTCGGAACATATCTCCATAATCTTGCACTATAAGCGAGATACTGAAGTAAGACTGGCATTTTTTGGGCATAAAGACTAGTCTTAGGAATTAGCTTTTTGAAGTAGTGTGAATTTAAACTCAGGAACGGTTTAATTGTGAACACTGTAAACACTTAGGGTGTTGAATTAATTATTGTTCACATTTTGTCCTCTCAGTTGTTTTTAATAGATAGGCTGTTGTATGCTTTCCTCTATTCCCTTCTAACACTTTAATTTCATTATTACACATATTTTGACCTCATCAAGATTTCAGTGGATTTAGTAATGCTATAAGCTAGTGGGTTAGCTACACAGAGCTAATCTTTTGTCTCCAACACGTGGTCACCCTCCCCCACACACAAACACACCTTAGATTAATTAATTCATAAATCATAATTAATCATAATTAATTAATGAGACTGATTCTTTTGCCTTAGCGAGACACACACAGCTAATTCTTTTATCTTGTTAGCAAGCTCGGCTAACCTTTTGTTTAGGCCACAAGGCCTACACCACGTGGACACACACAAACATACCTAGCTAGCATCCTATGCTAGCCTTTTGCTTAGGCCATAAGGCCTCTCACACACACACACACACACACACATACCATATCATATTTGTATATAATGATTCCAACTGCTATTATTCATTTTTATCTTTGTTATAATAAATTCAATTATTATTGAACTGTGTGTTTATTTGTTGTTCCTAATATACTTGAAGTCGCCCAATCTCAAAAGAATTTCAAGGTGCATATGAGTTGTGTAATACGGTAAGTGATCATAATAATTTGGAATATACCATAATTTAGCTGTTTGGTAATTTATTATTAAGCACCAAAATTAATGGTATTAATTAATGAGACTGATTCAATGAGACTGATTTAATGATTTAATGAGACTGATTTAATGAGATTGATCACTTAATTACCAATTGCACCTACACTGTCCAATTCACTCAACCTTCTAGCCATGCAACTCCAGCACTCCCAAGCCATGCCTACCCCTGCCCAGCCGCCTCCTTCTTCACCTCCTGCCACCGCCGCTCTCCATGAACCAAGACTCCTTTCGCCTCAGCCCTACAGTGGAGAAACAGGTACCTGCAGATCTTTTCTATCTCAATGTTCACTGATCTTGGAGCTCCAACCTCTGGCCTTCCCCACAGAAAGCTCACAGGTAGCCTATACCATCACACTTCTCACCAGCAAGGCCAGGGAATGGGGAACAGCAGTCTGGGACACCGATTCATCCTTTTGTTCCAGCTTCAAAGAATTCTCCAAGGAAATGAGGCGAACATTCGACCACTCTCTGTTTGGCTGGGAGGTGGCTAGGGAGCTCATGGAGCTGCGGCAGGGGTCCCAATCTACCTCGGAATATGCCATTGAGTTCCGGACATTGGTGGCGTCATGCGGTTGGAACGAGAGTGCCCAGGTCGACGCGTTCCTACATGGTCTGTCTGACGCCATTGAGGATGAACTAATCTCTTGGGAACTGCTGTCAGACCTCTCCAGTCTCATGGACCTTGCCAATTGCATCGATGCTCGGATTCAACAACACAGAAGAGAGAAGAACCGCCCCAGCTTCACCACCTCTTCACCTTCCGCCTCGTCTGTCGAACCCATGCAGGTAGATTGGGTACAGGTGTCAGCGGAGGAACGACTGCACTGGCAGAGCACGGGGGCCTGCTTCTACTGCGGTCAGCAAGGACACATCTGCCGAGCCTGCCCACTAAAAGGACGAGCCCACCAGTGACTCGAGGGGCCCTGGTCGGCAATGCTTGGAACCAGTCCCCTGCTGACTGACCGTTGCTCCCTGTTATCATCACCCACAACAACTGGCATCACCATCTTCAGGCACTCATCAACTTGGGGGTGGACAGGAACCTGATCTGCTCCACTACCGCCAAGGATCTCAGAATCCTGTTACTCACCCTCGAGGTCCCTCTCACCATCCTGACACTCAATGGCATTGGCTTGACCACCATCACTCACCTTACCGCCCCGCTTACCTTAAGGATTTCAGGCAATCACTCCAAAACTATTCAATTTCACGTCATGCATGACCCTCACGTTCCCATAATTCTAGGACTACCTTGGCTGACTCAGCACAACCCTCACTTAAATTGGACTAATAACACCATCCTAGGCTGGAGTCCTTCCTGCCTGGCCTCCTGCCTTAACTCCGCTCTGCCTCCCGCCAAACCACCACAACCCTCAGCCAGCGAATTTTGCGACCTCTCTCACGTGCCCCTGGAATATCTGGACCTTCCTCCTCCCCAGCAGGGGCAGGGTTCTTCTTCATCAAAAAGAAGGACAAGTCACTCCACCCCTGCATTGACTATCGGGGTCTCAATGCTATCACAATCAAGAATCGTTATCCACTACCGCTCATGACCCCAGCCTTCGAACTACTCTAGGGAGCCAAAGTGTTTACTAAACTGGACTTACTCAATGCCTACCATCTCATTAGGATCAGGGAAGGGGATGAGTGGAAGATGGCCTTTAACGCCACCACAGGCCACTACGAGTACCTCGTGGTCCCTTACGGCCTGACCAACACACCTGCGGTCTTCCAGGCACTAGTTAACAACGTCTTGAGGGACTTCCTTAACACCTTTGTCTTCATGTACCTGGATGACATCCTGATTTTCTCTCGCTCCCTGGAGGAACATCAGGGTCACATCTGGCAGGTCCTCCAATGCCTGCTAGAGAACAAGCTGTTCGTCAAGGCAGAGAAAAGCAAATTCCACTAAAGCTCTGTCTCATTCCTGGGGTTCATCATCTCTCCGGCTAAGATTCAGTTGGACCCCCTCAAGCTGGAGGCAGTCACTGACTGGCCCGCCCCATCTTCGAGACGAGAGCTCCAGCGCTTCCTTGGGTTTGCCAACTTCTACAGGCACTTCATCCATGACTTCAGCACAGTGGTCAGACCTCTCTCAGCCCTGACCTTGATGAAGACCTGGTTCAAGTGGGGGAAGGAAGCAGAGAAAGCCTTTTCCATGCTCAAGCGCAGGTTTACCACAGCACCCATTCTCACCATACCCAATCCTACCAAGCAGTTTATCGTCGAGGTCAACGCTTCCGAGTCAGGGGTCAGAGCCATTCTCTCCCAGAGGGCTGGTGACAACAAGGTCCACCCATGCTCCTTCTTCTCCAGCCAGCTGTCCCCAACTGAATGTAACTATGACATCGGTGACAGAGAGCTACTGGCTGTGAAACTAGCCTTGGAGGAGTGGAAGCACTGGCTCGAGGGGTCTGATCTCTCCTTCCTAGTCTGGACCGACCATAAAAACTTGGAGTACCTCAAGTCCGCCAAACACCTCAATTCTCGACAAGCCCGATGGTCTCTCTTCTTCTCTCGGTTCAAATTCATGCTCTCCTACCGCCCAGGCTCCAAGAATGGCAAACCCGACGCCCTGTCCAGGATGTTCTCTTCCTGCCAGGAGTCGTCCAAAATGCCCGAAAACATCCTCCCTCCATGCTGCCTGGTGTGGGCCGCCATACTTGAGGTTGAGACACTAGTGCAGAAGGCCCTGGAGCAGGACCCTGGAGAAGGTAACTCCAACGATATTCCACATAATCATTTGTTTGTTCCCTGTACTGTGCAAACCCAGGTGCTACAGTGGGGCCATGGCTCCAAGCTGCCCTGTCATCCGGGAGCCCAGCTCTTTATACATCGCTGCAGGAGGATGTGGGCATTGGCCCAGAGAAGACTCATTTGCTCCACCCTCACATCCAAGAGGCAGGCCGACAAATACCACTCCAAGGCACCCACCTACCGGGTAGGACAACGAGTCATGCTCTCCACATGCCACCTGCCACTTAGAACCGTCTCCTGCAAGCTAGCACCCAGGTTCCTTGGACCCTTTCTCGTCAAGAAGGTAATCAACCCATGTTCCATTAGACTGGCATTACCACTTACCATGCGGCGTGTTCACCCCATGTTTCACAGCTCAAACCCCTGGTCTCCAGTCCTTTGCCCACCTCATTTTTTTTGTCAAGTTTTTTGTCTCTTTTTTTCCTTGACTATTTTTGCTATTTGTTTTTTTCTATACTTTTTGTTTACCTTTTTGCCACGCCCTTTCCCTGGATGATTAATAATAATATTAATAATAATAATAATAATAATAATAATAATAATAATAAGTTAAATTTATATAGCGCCTTTCAAGAATCCCAAGGACACTTTACAATTATAGACAAGGGGAAAAAAATAATAATAATAAAAAATAAAAAATAAATAAAAAGTAAAAAGTCCACCAAGTAGGGGTCAGGATGTAATTCCCGTGGTGTAGCAGCCACAGTCCCACCAAAAGGCGCACGAAAACGAGTCCCACATCTCCAGCACCGCCGCCGTGACGTCATCAGCAACATCGCTCGAACACCATGCCATGGATCCACAAAGTGAGCAGAGAAGCCCTGCCATGCAGAGCGCTGGTATGTCCAAACCGCCTACACAGCCGCCGCGACACCACCGAGCATCATTGCTCAGAACATCACACCAAGCATCAAAGCACAGAGCGCTGGACAACCACGATGTAAAATGAGCAACAGGCTCACTGCAGTCCATAGCTGGGAGTGCAGGCATCACCCACAGTGAACCAAGGCCTGGAGGGAACCGACGCCCAAAACTAGGTCCGGAGCTACACCACAACCGGCGGACAAAAACACTCAAACAAACATCAAACTACACAAACACAGAAATAAATAAATAAATAAATAAATAAAATAAAAATAGAAAAGGAAAGAAAATAAAAATAAAATAAAAAAAGCTCTGGTGAGAAGCGGCAGCCAGAACGCGCACGAAGTACTCTCAACTGGAAACGGAAACAAAAAAAAAAATCACATTATTTAAATCACATTATTTATTGGATTACTGTCTGTGGGTTCTGCTTCTGGATCCTAATCTCACCACACCCCCACCACCCCTAACAATTGTCCCTGCAACAAAATAGCAGTTTGCTGTGTCTCCTCTGCTGCATCCATGACAGTGGCGAAGTATTCTGTCAGAAATGCAGGCATCTTACAGATGCAATCGTGGAAAAGAGTCCGTAGCAAACCGGTAAACAAATCCAAATCATAATCCAAAACATAGTCAGGGGAAGCAAGGGTCGTGCAAAGTGCAGTCAGTGTGTCAGAAGTCAAGCAAAGATCAAAGTCAGGAAAAGTGGATGCAATGTCATAAACAGACAAAAACAGAACAGAATGTCAAAGGCTTGGTATGGTCAGGTAAATAAACACTGAGCAAAACTCTGTGTGGAGCAGAAGGAGGAAGAGTGCTTAAATATGTTTGGTGGTAATTTGGGGAATGCAGACCAGGTACAACACTAATTAGAATTCAGGAGAGGTAGAGCAGTGTAGAACTTGCTGGGAGTTGTAGTCCATGGCAGCCATGCCTGAAGGCTGCCGCAAACTCAGAGCTTCCACGTTATTCATGACAGCTGGGCTTGTTTTGTTTTGTTTTATTGTGTGTGCTTTAGAGTGACGAAAAGCATGGCATAAAAAAAATCATCCATTAATGCTAATTATAGAGGTTCACATACTTTTGCCACTCACAGATATGTAAGATTGGATCATTTTCCTCAATAAATAAATGACCAAGTATAATATTTTTGTCTCATTTGTTTACCTGGGTTTTCTTTATCTACTTTTATGACTTGTGTGAAAATCTGATGATGTTTTAGGTCATATTTATGCAGAAATATAGAACATTCTAAAGGGTTCACAAACTTTCAAGTACCACTGTAGATGTCAGCATAAACAAAAACTGGAAACATGCTGAAGTGCTGAAATTAGGCCAGTGTTTACTGAAGATGGAATTTACGGAACAAATAATGAGTTGTCTGTGTCAGCCCTGTGATGACCTGGCAACTTGTCCAGGGTGTACCCCGCCTTTCACCCGTAGTCAGCTGGGATAGGCTCCAGCTCGCCTGCGACCCTGTAGAACAGGATAAAGCGGCTACAGATAATGAGATGAGATGAGAGAAATAATGAGTTGCTACATGGTTGTGGTTTCACTGCCAGTGTGGATAATGAAGCAGAATGTCTTATTTGTCTTTCTGCATTGCTCTTTCATAGTATGTGTAGATATCAATGGTTAAACACAGAGTTATGTTCAACTCTCCTGCAACAGACAAACAGACAGACAGGCAGACAGACAGAGTTGGTCCATTTGTCCAAGAGAACCTCATGCATTCACCCAAGCTGTCATTTATCCTTCTGCTGCAAAATATCAGACAACTATATGCATTCAGTTTGATATTTGATTCTTGCATGATTGTGTAACAGTTGTTTGGTGGGTTTAGTAAAATATTGGTAAAATTAGTGAAAAAAGATGAGTGAAATATTAAAATTAATTTTCCCCAATAGTGTTTGATGGCTACTCTGTGTTTCATGGTTGCTATTTGATATACTTGAGCAGGACTTGCTACTTGAGTAAATTATTTCACAGAAGTAGGTTAAATTACAAGAAAATTTAAAAAATTGACATTTATAGCTTTAAATGTTTATCTAAGCACACACAGGTCCTCCACCCAAATGTTTACTTCAAGGCAATCAACCAACTTGCCACCAAAATTAAATGTTTGCTGTGTAGAATTTCATGGAATTCCTCACTGCCAAAAAAAATAAAAGATTTTGCACTTCTGATTCTGTATGTAACTGAATAATTTTTGTCCTTAGCTATTTTTCAAACATTTTGTTCAGAGGCATTCTGCTGTCATTTTTGTGTGTGACAAATTATTTTGAACCAGCGGTGATTGCTCACTTGATGGACACACACACACACACACACACACACACACACACACATATACAGTACCAGTCAAAGGTTTGAACATACTTATTCATTACTATGAATGAGTAGGTGTGTCCAAAGTTTTAACTGGTACTATATATACAATCAAATTCCATTTTTTAAAAAATATATTCTTGCTTGTTAGAAAGATGGGGCCCCTGGAGCAGAGAAGGTTAAGGGCCTGGCTCAAGGGCCCAGCTGTTGCAGATTGCTGGTAATGGGATTTCCTGGCCAGACTCCTCTGCTCCAGCTCTAGACTGAAGAGCTGTGGAGATCTTGCCGACACTCTCAGGGCCTGCCTGTGTCCAGCTGCCCAACTGGCAGAGAATACATTCATTTCCCTCACTGAAGACAATGGCTCCAAGCACCTCTCTTTCACAGAAGACTGAACTGACTCCCATTTGCTCCCTTTCCTGTATTTCTCTAAATAAAAGAGCACCTTTTTCCACACAATACCTTGGATCTGTGTTTGTGTTCAGCCAGTTGTAGCAGCAAGTCTCTTTTGTGGTGGAGAATGCGGGCATGAACACAGCACCCCACCCTCCCTCCACATGGAACCTCTGCTACAGCACCTGCTTAAGTCCAGCCTCCAGCAGCAGCAGGTCCCTCAGGAGCTGGCCTGAGGACTGCAGGTAGCCACCCAGGAGCTGTTGCAAAAGCGAGCCAAAGCCAGGCCTAGACTCGCTCGCCTGTCTGATGCTTGACAAGAGGCCCTATGGCCGATTGCAAAGTTGGGCCCTGTGGATGATAGAAGCCTACCTCCAATATTTGAGCAGACCATGCTCCATGAAGGTTGGCCCAAGGAAGAATGGGCCCAGACCATGGCTCCCTTATTAACTGGTGAGGCCCAGCTCACCTACTACACATTCCCTCCAGCCTCTGCAGAAGACTACATGTTACTGAAGAAGGAAGTCCTGGTCTGGTGTGGCTTGTCATCCTGTCAGGCAGCAGCTGAGTTCCATTGCTGGACTTACAAGGTAAACCTCATACTCCAGAGCCAAATGGACAGACTATTATGAACAACCAAGTGGTAACTCCAGCCCGAACAGTACTCTGCCACACAGCACACAGGTGGAAGAGCAGGTTGCCATAGACCATTTCCTCCACTCTGTCACACTGGCAGAGTGTATGGTGGTCAGGAAGATGATGTCACCCAGCTGGCAGAGGCTCCTGGATTGCACTATTGGTGATTAGCAAGCCATAGACTCTGAAGGACCTAGTAGGATCCCAAAGACTGGTGTCTGGGTGAAGAGTAGCAACATGGACAAGCCCTTCCCAACTCCTACTTCCTGATGTCATGGGGCCTGCTGTTTAAAATATGGAGTGCCATGGCCAACCCTGCAACCTATTTGTCATCCCATGTTCCAATGTGGATGTGGTGATGCATCCCACCCACTCCCATCCACTGTGAGGCCATCTAGTGGCCCAGAACACCCTGAAGACTATCCAGGATTGCTTCCACTAGCCTGGGATGGATGTAAAAGTCAGGAACTTCTGTCAGCAATGTTGTCAATGCCAGCACACTGGCCAAAAAAAGCCTGCCCCAGTCCCGTTCATCCCCTTATCCATAATTGGAGTCATTCAAAAGAGTGAGTATGGATCTGGTGGGTTCCCTTCTGAAGTCTGCCCAGGGGCATGAATACATCCTGGTCATGGTGGACTACACCACCTGCTACCCTGAGGCCGGAAGGCCACGTCACGGAACATCACCAGAAAACTGGCTCTGTTGTTCTTCTGTGTGGGCCTCCCTAAAGATCTGCTCACTGACCAAGGTACACCATTCATGTCAAAATGAATGATGGATGTGTGTCAGCTGTTACTGTTGAGGAGTTAAGATATTACCTGGCAGGTCACCAATCCACATTAATGACTGGTCACACTCCCCTTCAATGGATGGAAAAAACGACGGCTACAAATACATATATAACTTGCTGGTTTTTGTGCCTACAAGACTTTTTTTTCCAGGTCCAGCACAGGGCAGGGGACCAGCACAGAAATGCCAAGAAGATGTCCTGGACATAAGGCCTCTGGGTTGAGCAAAGATGGAGGGGAGGCTTAGAGAAAAAGGTGGTGGTGGTGGTGATTTTTTCAACAGCTCTAAAAACCCTCCTCAAAAGAGGATCACTGCTTCTCACACTACTGTTCCATGGATGCTGAAGGCAAAGACTTATGAAAGACTGCACTGCCCCAGATGCTCCCTTTCCCGTGTTTCTCTAAACAGAAGAGCACATTTCTTCACACTATTCCTTAGATCCATGTCTGTGTTCAGCCCATCATAGCAGCGAGTTGCTACATCAACAAACACACCCCATTAGTCACTAGCCAGGCTGATATTAGGTGATAAATCAGCTGGCTGTCTCATCAATAAATGTCTTACTTGTTTATTATGAAAAAAAAAAATCCAAACTCTGAAAAAAAAAAGACTCATGAGAGACATAAGAGACACACACTATGGCCTTTTCTCAAATGGTGCACTGGTATAATTATATTTTACACACACACACACACACACACACACACACACACACACACAGAAAGTGTATCTCAAACAATTAGAATATTGTGAACATTTTTTTCATAATTTAATTTAAAAAGGTAAACTTTCGTATATTCTATATTTATTACATGTAAAGTGAAATATTCCAAGCCTTTTTTAATTTTTTTTTTATTTTGATGATTATGGCTTATAGCCATGCTGGAAGCAATCATGAGCCATCCAACACAAACCACTCTGGACTCTGCATAGGTCTTTCTGAGAAATAAGTCCCATCACCAGGCAAATTTAAAATTCTTTTTGATACTGTGCTCATTACAGATTGCCAGCTCTCTTAGACATTACTCTCTTAGACATATCTCAAACAATTAGAATATGGTAAAAAGGGGTTTTTTTTTTTGTAATTTTATTCAAAAAAGGTAAACTTTCATATATTCTTTATTCATTATACATAAAGTAAAATATTTCAAGTATTTTTCTGTTTCAATTTTGATGATTATGGCTTATAGCTCATGCAAATCAGGAATCCAGTAACTTAAATTATTATAATATTTCCTAAGATCAGTCAAAAAGAATTTACAATACAGAAATGTCCATCTTCTGAAAAGTATGTTCATTTATACACTAAATACTTGGTTGGGCTTCTTTACCACAAATTACTGCATCAATGCAGCATGGCATGGAGGTGATCAGCCTGAGCACTGCTGAGGTGTTATTGAAGCCTAGGTTGCTTTGATAATGGCCTTCAGATCATCTGTATTTTGGGGTCAGGTGTTTCACATCTTCCTCTTGATAATACCCCATAGATTCTCTATGGGGTTCAGGTCAGGCGAGTTGGCTGGCCAATCCAGCACAGAAATATCACAGTTAGCAAACCATTTGGCAGTAGTTTTGGCAATATGGGCAGGTGCTAAATCCTGCTGGAAAAAGAAATTGGCATCTCTGTAAAGCTTGTCAGCAGATGGAAGCATGAAGTGCTCTAAAATCTCTTGGTAGACAGCTGCATTAACATTGGACTTGATAAAACACAGTGGACCAAAATGAGCAGATGACATGGCACCCCAAATCATCACAGACTGCGGAAACTTCACACACCTACAATTCTGTACCTCTCCACTCTTCCTCCAGACTCTAGGATCTTGACTTCCAAATTAAATGCATAATTTACTTTCATCTGAAAAGCAGACTTTGAACCATTGAGCAACAGTCCAGTTCTTTTTTTCCTTAGCTCAGGTAAGACGCTTTTCATGCTGTGTCTGGTTCAGGAGTAGCTTGATATTAGGAATGCAACAGTTGTAGCCCCTTTCCTGAAGACATCTGTGCATGGTGGCTCTTGATGCACTGACCACAGCCTCAGTCCACTCCTTTTGAAGCTCTCCCAAGTTCTTGCACTGACTTTTCTTGACAATCCTCTCAAGGCTGCAGTCATCCCTGTTTCCTGTACACCTTTTCCAGCCAGCCTTTTCAGCAATGACCTTCTGTGGCTTACCCTCCTTGTGGAGGGTGTCAATGATCGTCTTCTGGACAACAGTCAAGTCAGCAGTCTTCATCATGATTGTGGTTGTGTGTACTGATGTTGTTGCATGAACATTATGGAACCAGTAGAAAATACTTTAGATTTCCAAACATTAGTTTTCCAGGACAAAATTAAATGTTACAGAAAAAAAAATGTTTGTTTCTCAGTAAAGAAAGCAGAATATTACATAACAGACCACTTTTCAGTGAAAAAGATAATGAAGGCTGCTGGGTTTTGCTGCAAAAATAAGAAAGAAGTGTGACAATCAAACGCTCCAGCAGAACTGCAGCTGATTTTATAAAATGCTCAATAAAACTTACAGCTTAATTGCCTATAAAACTGCACCAACTGTACCTGAGACTGCTTTTTCTTTTTTAAGCAAAGGGTCATCACACCGGGCGGCATGGTGGTGTAGTGGTTAGTGCTGTCGCCTCACAGCAAGAAGGTCTGGGTTCGAGCCCCGTGGCTGGCGAGGGCCTTTCTGTGCGGAGTTTGCATGTTCTCCCCGTGTCCGCGTGAGTTTCCTCCGGGTGCTCCGGTTTCCCCCACAGTCCAAAGACATGCAGGTTAGGTTAACTGGTGACTCTAAATTGACCATAGGTGTGAATGTGAGTGTGAATGGTTGTCTGTGTCTATTGCCGCTTTTCCACTACCAACGCGGCTGAGTTGGGCTGAGCCGTGCCGTGCTGAGTCGAGCTGAGTGGGGCTGTTGGAGTTGCATTTCGACTACAACCGCGCTGAACCGTGCTGGCTGGAAGTGGGTGGACACATTGGGTGGAGTTAGCGAAAGTGGGTGGACGTCAGGTGATGTCGTTAGGTGGCGCAAACAGTGACATCAGTGACCTTTTAAGCGGTAGTCTCACAACCCGGAGAGTAAACAATAAACATGGAGGACATGGAGTCGTTAGTGTTGCTGGTCTTGGTGCTGTGGCTTGTTGTCGCCGACAACGCCAACAGATACTGGCAAGAGTGTATAGATGAGGCGAGGCGCATAAGGCTTCATAATTCTCATAATTCTCCTTCTTCTGGGTTTACGGTGTTTACAGATCCCAGCGTGCTCGCGGGGCGTGTGTGGGCGTGTGAGGACACTCCTCCACACCAATCAGTGCACAGGGGACTGTCTCCTCACGCCCCTAGCCTCACTCAGCTCGGTTTGGCTCGCTTCAGCCCTACTCCAAAACCGTGCGAGTTTTGGGGGCTGAGCAGGGCTGAAGCGAGCTGAGTCGTGCTGTTCTTAGATAGTCGAAACGCGAGCCGTGTCGGGCTGAAGTGAGCTGAAGTGAGCTGAAAAAGGGTAGTGGAAAAGGGCCATATGTGTCAGCCCTGTGATGACCTGGCGACTTGTCCAGGGTGTACCCCGCCTTTCGCCCATAGTCAGCTGGGATAGGCTCCAGCTTGCCTGCGACCCTGTAGGACAGGATAAAGAGGCTAGAGATAATGAGATGAGATGAGATGAGATGGGTCATCACACCAAACATTGGCTTATTTCATGCATTACTGCTAAATGATCTTCATGGTATTTTTTATGTACAAACATTAAATTTCATTATTTTTGAAGGCATCTTTGCTCGTCAACATTTAATTGCATGTGCCTCAGACTTTTGCACAGTCATGTCTATTTTTTAAATTGTTTGGTCTGTAGGCCATAATTATCAAAATTAAAATAAAAAAAACATTTGAAACATTTTAGTTTGTGTAATGAGTCTTCATTATATTAAATTTTACTTTCTTAAATAACTGATGGGAAATATTGAACTTCTATAATGATATTCTAATTATTATGAGATGCACTAGTATCAAGCATTGGAAGATACTTGATACAAGTTCAAGTTCAGGTTCAAAGTGTTTATTGTCATATGCACAGTAAGGACATGTCCTCTTGCACAATGAAATTCTTAGTTTGCTGTCCACCATGAATGCCAATTACAAATACAAATAAATAAATAAATAGGCGGAAGAAATAATACAAAGTAAAGGCAATGTAGTGCAAAATAAAAGCCAAAAAAAGAAAACCCAGTATAGTAGAAAATAAAGGTAAATGTAGTACAAAATAGGCAAAAATACAAAAATAAGGCAATAATCGGTCATAGCAGCAAAAAAGGGCAGTAATGTGCAAATATGTGCAAACAAATGAAAACAGATGTAAACAGTCAAGGATAGTTTACAGGGAGGTAGTCCATGGTTATAGACTCCTGTCAGCTGTTCAGAAGTCTGATGGCAGTGGGAAAGAAAGAGTTATTTAGTCTGACAGTCTTACATTTCACACTTCTGTACCTCCGGCCTGAGGGTAGACGTGTGAACGGTCCATGCTGGGGGTGGGTGGGGTCTTTGAGGATGGAGGCAGCTCTCCTGTGGACTCTGCAGCGGTAGATGCTCTACAGAGAGGGGAGTGGAGTTTTGGTGATCCTCTCAACAGTCTTCACCACCCCTTGCAGGCACTTGTGGTCCATAGCTGTAGTGCTGTCATACCACACAGTGATGCAGTTGGTCAGGATGCTCTCAGGATCTTGGGCAACATACCAAATTTCCTCAGCCTCCTCAGAAAGTACAATCACTGTTGAGCCTTCCTAACCAGCTGTGTGGTGTTAGGTGTCCACATGAGGTCCTCACTGATGTGAACACCCAGGTATTTGAAGCTGCTCACCCTCTCCACCTCAAGCTCCCAGATGAACAGTGGCTGATGAGGTCTCCTCTCCTTCCTCATGTCCACTATCATCTCCTTCATCTTGTCCATGTTGAAGGTTAGGTTACTGAGATTAGATTAGAGATTAGATTAGATAGAACTTTATTGATCACTTTAGGAGGGTTCCCTCAGGGAAATTAAAATTCCAGCAGCATCATTACAGGATAAACAGAGAATAGAAAATAGAGAAAACTTCTAGATAAATTAAATTAAGTATTTACATTTACAAATATAAAAAAAGAATAATATATGGGGAGAAAAAAAATCCATCAGGAGAGGTATTGCATGTTATATTGCACATTTATATTGCACATTGTCCAGTATTGCTTTTTGTCAGGCTAGGCTACTGCTCCTTCCCATCCTCTGTCCTCCTGTTACCCCTCCTCCCCCCCAGAGAGGAGTTGTACAGTCTGATGGCATGAGGGACAAAGTTTGTCCAGCCTGGATGTGTCCTTCCTGGATGTGCTGCCCCCCCAGCACACCACGGTGTAAAACAGGACACTGGCAACCATGGACTGATAGAACATCCACAGGAGTTTCCTGCAGATGTTAAAGGACCGCAGCCTCCTCAGGAAGTATAGCCGGCTCTGTTCCTTCCTGTACAAGTGGTTGGTGTTGCAAGTCCAGTCCAGCTTGCTGTCCAGCCACAGCCTGAGGTACTTGTAGGAATCCACAGCCTCCACCTCGACTCCCTCAATCAGAACTGGTCGTGACCTTGGTCTGGACCTCCCAAAGTCAATGACCAGCTCCTTGGTCTTCAAGGTGTTGAGCTGCAGATGGTTCCTGTTGCACCATGTCACACCATGCGACCAGACTGGCCACCTCCCTCCTGTTGGCTGTTTCGTCTCCACCAGTGATGCGTTCTATCACTGCAGTGTCGTCCGTGAACTTCAGGGTGATGTTGTCCTTGTGGGAGGCGACACAGTCATGGGTGGACAGGGTGTAGAGGATGGGGCTGAGGACACATCCCTGTGGGGTGCCAATGTTTGTGATGATGCTGGTTGAAGTCCTATTACCAATCCTGACAGTCTGTGGCCTGCCAGTCAGGAAGTCGAGGAGCCAGTCACAGAGGGTGGGGTGCAAACCAAGTGTGGACAGTTTATGGGTGAGTTTGTGGGGGATGACCATGTTGAAGGCAGAGCTGTAGTCAACAAAGAGCTTCCTGGTGTAAGACTGTTTTCCAGGTGGGAGAGGGCATAATGGAGGGTAGCAGTGATGGCATCTGAGGTGGACCTGTTGGGCCTGTAGGCATACTGCAGGGATCCAGGGTTTCCGGTATACTGCTGTGAATGTGGGCCAGTACCACTCTCTCAAAGCACTTTGAGATGATTGGAGTGAGTGCTATCAGCCTGTAATCATTCAGGCAGGTGGGTGGACTCTTCTTGGGAAAAGGGACGATGGTTGTGGATATCTTGGATAAGATCCAAGATATCCCATATGGCATCATGCATTATATCTAGTGCCCAGAGGTGATGCTAAATGCCATCTTCCACTCATCACCTTCTCAGATGCATTCTAAATAAATGGTATGTAGGTCAAGCTTGGTGAACACCTTGACTAATCTGAGTTGCTCAAGGGTTGAGAGAACAAAGGCAAGGGGAAGGGATATCTTACTGTGATTTGGTTGTGTCTTCTATAATCAATCCACAGCCTAAGGCCCCCTCCTCTCTTCTCCATGAAAAAGAAACCAGCAGAAGCAGGTGACATGGAGGGATAGATATACCCTTGTTGTATAGCCTCCTGTACATAAGCCTCCATAACCTTCTGATCAGAGATAGATAGTGGGTAGATTTAGCAGCAAGGAGGCATGATGCCAGGAAAAAGCTCTATGGCACAGTCATAGGGTTGGTGAGAAGGGAGCCCATTGGCTTTATCTTTATTGAATACCTTCAGGAGTGCCGGATAACACTCAGGAATGTTGGCAGTGGTTGTGACTTCAGGGCTTTCCATTGATGTAATAGCAACTGTGAACTTGGAAAGATAGAGATAATGTGCTATACAGGCTGTGGGTCACTGTAGTAATTTTCTGTCCTGCTATGAAATCTGTGGGACATGCTGTTGTAGCCATGGGAACCCCAAAATAATGTGCTCGTTCTTGGTTCTGGTGATTAGGAATGAGATGGTTTCAAAGTGCAAGGCATTAACTTGAAGCATGAGAGGTTTAGTGCATAATGTGATAACACCTTTCCCAGTGGGTCCACCATTGATGGTCCTGGGCATTCAGGCTGTTGGAGTGGTTTTGTGGGTATGTGGAGTCTTTGCATGGTTTCACTATCCATGGAGTTCCTGGCAGCTCCAAAGTCTATCATGGCGGAGAGAATATAGAACAGTTCCGAGAGCCTTATCTGCACGTCTAGCTTAAATGATTTGAATGAGAGACACTTAGACAGACTCACTAAGAGAGGTCGTGAGGTAGTTGGAGTTCTCTCAGCCATAATTAAGGCCTTTGAGCCTGCCTGACAGGAAGGGCGACTTGACACACAATGTGCAAAGTCCCCACAATAGAGGCCGAGTCTCTTGGCGCCTTCATTCATGTTCAGAAAGGCTGAACTTAGTGTATGAGATCTCCATGGGTTCTGGGTTCTCTGTGACAGGTGGGCGGTGCATGGGGGTGTGCAGTGATGGTTGGTTTTTGAGCAGATTGTTGATTTGAATAGACATATCAATGATGGAGTTCAGAGAGGCTTGATCATCCAACAGGCTAGTTCAGTGAGGACTTTGGGATTAAGACCTTGGTGAAATGCTGCTTTGAGGGCAGCCTCATTCTAGCCACTTCCTGCTGTAAGTGTGCAGGATTTGAGTGCATACTCTGCTACTCTGCAAATTGTCTCCTCCCCTGCTTAATGGTGAGTAGTTCACAGACCTCCATTCCTTTGGGACTGTGGTCAAACACTTGGTGAAAAAGCTCAACAGAGTGCTTATAGGAAGATATTGGTTCTCCTACCTTCTCCCATACAGCAATTTCCCATTTGAATGCTTTACCAGTGAGAAGGTTGATGAACTGGACTATTTTCTGTTGGTCTGTGGTCCCCATCTGAGCAGGGAAGAACAGAGCCCATTATAGCAGGCATCTCTTGCACTCAGATACTTCTGAGAATTTGTCAGGATGGGACATAAGCATGCTGGTGTGCATAAATGGCACAGAGTGGACTAGGAGTACCTGCGACACAGCGGTGGTGAGTTGGGTGACATGGGCATCAAGTTCACTCAGATGTTGCTGATGTTCTCCTAGGAGACGTCCCTGTGCAGACAATGCCTGCTCTCTTCTGCTATGAAGTAATCTGTCAGAAAAGCAGGCAACAGATGGATGCAAAAGCAGGAAAGAGTTTAATTAGGCAAAGCTGGCAGACAAATCCAAAACGATAGGCAAAAGGCAGAGTCAAAAAACAGGCAATGGTCAGGTGAAGTACAAACAGGTAATCAGAGGCAAAGACAAAATGCAAAATACAAAATAAAAACAAAGTCAAAACTAGAATAGCAACACAATACTAAGAAGGCTTGGTAAAGTCAGGCAAGGATACACTGAGCATTTACTTCACTATGACTGAGTGCATTGGAAGTCCTTTTATGCTGTGCCTGTGTGACTGAAGTGATTGAGTGGTGTGGTGAGGTGCAGGATGGTTGTTGTTGTCCGTGGCAGACATATTTGAAGGCCACTGTGAATTCTGAGTAGTAGAGTCTTGAGTGCAAGCAGGTGCAAACATGACAGATATAAAACATCACTGAAGTCAAAAACATAAAAACAGCATTTTCAAATTTGTGTGTGCTAGTGTCATCTAGTGCTAGGTGGTGTGAGAATGCAATATCAGTTGTATTCAGAGAATCTGAAGGCTGTAAATCCTAACACATCACATAGTTATAGTGATTTGATTTCACAAAAAGAAAATACCAAACTTGCATTTGATATGTGTTTCTCTATATTACCTGCCATAGCAAATAGCACTCATGATGATCAGCCTCACCAACACACACCTACCCTCAATATATTGTTTTATAGACCTGGCAATTTTACCTATTTAAATAGATTCATAGCCAGATGATGTGTTTGTAGATAGTGATTTTGACTTGTTTACACTGATTCTGGTTGTGCTTTTATCATAATGCTATGGCTTTTGTACCAAGTTTCCCTGTTGTTAATAAACATGGCCCTGGGCTTCCTCATAGCAGGGGGGCTTTAATTGAAAAGCTGCAGTATGAATTGAAGCTGTTCTTTCTGCAATTGAAGTTGATGTTGACGTTCACGTTCCAGATAATTTCCTTCCTTGTTTTCCAACGCACTCAACCTGCCTACAGAGAAACATGGAAACACATTTAATTTCCTACTTATCCAGGAGTAGTTGTATGAAGAACCTCAAGACATTGTTCCTTTACACTATTTGATCTTCACAGATCTCTGTATATTTACATATTTTACATGACAAAATGTCCTCTAATTTCTTGGCACATGGTATGAAATACTTATGACTATGGCATACAATTAGAACAAAGAGGCAATTGTAAGTTTATTAACATGTAATTAAGATTTTTGTATATTGGTTAATTTTTGATAATCTAGATTTCTAGAATCTGATCTGGCATTTACTGAATCCCAGAGATGCTGAGTCTCTCAGAAGTAAAGATGGGGAGAGGTTCACCACTCTGTGAAAGACTGTGTGGACAAACAGTGCAACAATTTCAGAATAACATTCCTCAATGTAAAATTGCAAAGAATTTGGGGATCACATCATCTATGGTACATAATATAATTAAAAGATTCAGAGAATCTGGAGAAATCTCTGTATGCAAGAGACAAAGCTGAAAACTGACATTGGATGCTTGTGATCTTCAGGCCCTCAGGCGACACTGCTTTAAAATCAGACACGTGTCTGTAGTGGAAATCACTGTATGTGCTCAGGAACACTTCAGAAAACCATCGTCTGTGAAAACAGTTCATTACTGCATCTACAAATGCAAGTTAAAACCAGATATAAACAATATCCAGAAACACCGCCACCTTCTCTGGGCCCGAGCTCTTTTATGATGGACTGAGATGAAGTGGAAAATTGTCCCAAGGTCTGACGAATCAAAATTAGAAATTATTTTTAGAAATCATGAACACCACGTCCTCCAGGCTTAAGAGAAGAGGGACCATACAGCTTGTTATCAGTGCATAGTTCAAAAGCCAGCATCTGTGATGGTATGAAGGTGCATTAATGCACATGACATGGGTAGCTTGTACATCTGGGAAGGCATCATTAATGCTGAATGATATATATACACATTTCAGACAATATGCTGTCATCCAGACAAAATCTTTTTTCAGGGAAGGCCTTCCTTCTTTCAGCAAGACAATGCCAAACCGCTTTCTGCACATATTAAAACTGCATGGCTCCGAAGAAAAGGAGTCCGGGTGCTAAACTGCCCTGCCTGCAGTCCAGACCTGTCTCCTATTTAAAACATTTGGCACATTATGAAGCACAAAATACGACAAAGGAGACCCCAAACTGTTGAGCAACTGAAATTGTATATTAGGCAAGAATGGGACAACATTTCTCTTTCAAAACTACAGCAATTGGCCTCCTCAGTTCTGAAACATTTACAGAGTGTTGTTAAAAGTAGAGGTGATGCAACACAGTGGTAAACATGCCCATCCCAATTTTTTTGAAACATGTTTCTGACATCAAATTCAAAATGAGCATATTAAAAAAATCCAACAGCAATAAAATTTCTCAGTTTCAACATTTAATATTCTGTCTTTGTACAATTTTCAATGAAATATAGGGTTTCTATGATTTTGAAAATTATTGCATTCTGTTTTTATTTGCAGTTAACACAGCATCCCAACTTTTTTGAAATTGGGGTTGTAAACAAAACGGAAATCAGAGTCAGGAACTAGCATAGCACAGAACATAAAGCAAGGCTAGGAAACGTGGAGTTATAATGTGAGAAACTAAACAGTATACCTCTATATACTGTGGTAGCATGTGCTAGCATGTGGGGAGTCCTTTCATATGTGCACTGATTGTACTCAAAACAGTAACAGGTGTATCTAATAATTAGTCCTTGCTGTGAG
The DNA here is from genome assembly GCF_027579695.1 of Neoarius graeffei. Taxonomy (NCBI): domain Eukaryota; kingdom Metazoa; phylum Chordata; class Actinopteri; order Siluriformes; family Ariidae; genus Neoarius; species Neoarius graeffei. The sequence goes on along the minus strand of NC_083571.1, from coordinate 111,567,736 downwards.
TGCAGCACACTCACTCCAAATACAAATGCGTGTGAGCAACCACTTGAGGCTCGCCAGGCTCAAGCACATGCAGACGTGACACTGGAGAAGACTTTATAAAGTGGTTCAACTCTCTCGTCATCAGTACAAGATCTTGTGGAAAAATTAATGCAACTCTGGATGGAAATGAATGTTGTGACATTGCATAAGGTTGTCAAATCAATGCCATGGTGAATATGTGCCATAATCAAAGCCAAAGGTGATCCAATTAAATATTAGAGTGCGTGACATTTTTTGGTCAGGCAGTATGCTTAAAAACCATATGTAGATAATGCATATCCACCATGTCATTGACCTTGATAATGCAGCTATTGAGGATGAATGAATGACTGAAATGAATTATTTAATTATATTATTTAAGGTGTGAATTGTGGGCAGGACTTAGTAAGATATATTGAAGTTTATCCTCCACAGACACTATAGTGGTCAGAAGCATATTCAGCAATGGTTCTAAGCAGATAGATAGATAGATAGATAGATAGATAGATAGATAGATAGATAGATAGACAGACAGACAGACAGACAGACAGACAGACAGACAGTGTTCATTTTAGAGGTGTTTGTTACCTCTTCTTGTTCAGCTAGGGTTACCAGTTCCCTCTCAGTCTTAATTGAACTCACTGACCACACTGTGGATATGTGCCTAAAACCTATCTCTTTTGTCACATCTCAAAGACTCAGAATCTTTCATCCACAAACAAGAATTTGAACTACCAGTAACCTCATCTACCCTCCACTGTTGTCTCAGTCTCAAAGAGCAGTAGTAAGTAGGCTCTAGAATTGTTAGTCTGCTGTAAAGAAAGCTGATTTAATCTCAACTTTAGCTTCTTATTACTCTCTTTACTTTCTGGCACTGAGACCTGGATATCTTCACATAACTCAGCTACACTGGCTGCACTATTCTCTGTTTATGGTTTCTCTCACACACCACAAGAACCTGGAATGGGTGGCAGTATACAGTGGTGCTTAAAACTTTGTGAACCCTTTAGAATTTTCTATATTTCTGCATAAATATGACCTAAAACATCATCAGATTTTCACACAAGTCCTAAAAGTAGATAAAGAGAACCCAGTTAAAAAAAAGAGACAAAAAATATTATATTTGGTCATTTATTTATTGAGGAAAAGGATCCAAAATTACATATCTGTGAGTGGCAAAAGTATGTGAACCTCTAGGATTAGCAGTTAATTTGAAGGTGAAATTAGAGTCAGGTGTTTTCAATCAATCGGATGACAAACAGGTGTGAGTGGGCACCCTGTTTTATTTAAAGAACAGGGATCTATCAAAGTCTGATCTTCACAACACGTTTGTGGAAGTGTCTAATGGCACAAACAAAGGAAATTTCTGAGGACTAAAGGAAATTTCTGAGGACTTTAGAAAAAGTGTTGTCGATGCTCATCAGGCTGGAAAAGGTTACAAAACCAACACTAAAGAGTATGGACTCCACCAATACACAGTCAGACAGATTGTATACAAATGGAGGAAATTCAAGACCATTGTTACCCTCACCAGGAGTGGTTGACCAACAAAGATCGCTCCAAGAAAAAGGTATGTAATAGTCGGTAAGGTCACAAAGGACCCCAGGGTAACTTCTAAGCAACTGAAGGCCTCTCTCACATTGGCTAATGTTAATGTTCATGAGTCCACCATCAGGAGAACACTGAACAACAATGGTGTGCAAAGCAGGGTTGCAAGGAGAAAGCCACTGCTCTCCAAAAAGAACATTGCTGCTTGTTTACAGTTTGCTAAAGATCATGTGGACAAGCCAGAAGGCTATTGGAAAAATGTTTTGTGGACAGATGAGACCAGACCAAATTAGAACATTTTTGGTTTAAATGAGAAGTATTATGTTTGGAGAAAGGAAAACACTGCATTCCAACATAAGAACCTTATCCTATCTGTGAAACATGGTGGTGGTAGTATCATGGTTTGGGCCTGTTTTGCTGCATTTAGGCCAGGATGGCTTGCCATCATTGATGGAACAATGAATTCTGAATTATACCAGTGAATTCTAAAGAAAAATGTCAGGACATCTGTCCATGAACTGAATCTCAAGAGAAGGTGGGTCATGCAGCAAGATAACGACCCTAAGCACATAAGTCATTCTACCAAAGAATGGTTAAAGAAGAATAAAGTTAATGGTTTGGAATGGCCAAGTGAAAGTCCATCCATCCATCCATTATCCATAACCACTTATCCTGTACAGGGTTGCAGGCAAGCTGTAGCCTGTCCCAGCTGACTATGGGTGAGAGGTGATATACACCCTGGACAAGTCACCAGATCATCGCAGGGCCAAGTCAAAGTCCTGACCTTAATCCAATCGAAATGTTGTGGAAGGACCTGAAGCAAGCAGTTCAGGTGAGAAAACCCACCAACATCCCAGAGTTGAAGCTTTTCTGTAAAGAGAAATGGGCTAAAATTCCTCCAAGCCAGTGTGCAGGACTGATCAACAGTTACCGGAAACATTTAGTTGCAGTTATCCTGCACAAGGGGGTCACACCAGATACTGAAAGCAAAGGTTCACATAGTATTGCCACTCACAGATACAGTTAGGTCCATAAATATTTGGATAGAGACAACATTTTTCTAATTTTGGTTCTGTACATTACCACAATGAATTTTGAATTAAACAATTCAGATGCAGTTGAAGTTCAGACTTTCCGCTTTAATTCAGTGGGCTGAACAAAATGATTGCATAAAAATGTGAGGAACTAAAGCATTTTTTAAAAACACAATCCTTTTATTTCAGGGGCTCAAAAGTAATTGGACAAATTGAATAATTATTAATAAAATGTTGATTTCTAATACTTGGTTGAAAACCCTTTGTTGGCAATGACTGCCTGAAGTCTTGAACTCATGGACATCACCAGACGCTGTGTTTCCTCCTTTTTAATGCTCTGCCAGGCCTTTACTGCACCGGTTTTCAGTTGTTGTTTGTTTGTGGGCCTTTCTGTCTGAAGTTTAGTCTTTAACAAGTGAAATGCATGCTCAATTGGGTTGAAATCAGGTGACTGACTTGGCCATTCAAGAATATTCCACTTCATCTCGTCTCGTCTTCTTCCGCTTTATCTGGGACCGGGTCGCGGAGGCAGCAGTCTAAGCATGGAAGCCCAAACTTCCCTTTCCCCAGGCACCTTGGCCAGCTCCTCCGGAAGAACACCGAGGCGTTCCCAGGCCAGCCGAGAGACATAGTCCCTCCAGCATGTCCTGGGTCTTCCCCGGGGCCTCCTCCCGGGGGGACATGCCTGGAACACCTCCCCAGGGAGCCGTCCAGGAGGCATCCGAAAAAAGATGCCCGAGCCACCTCAGCTGATTCCTCTCGATGTGGAGGAGCAGCGGCTCGACTTCGAGCTCCTCCCGAGTGACTGTGCTTCTCACCCTATCTCTAAGGGAGCACCCAGCCACCCTGCGAAGGAAACTCATTTCGGCCGCTTGTATCCGCGATCTTGTTCTTTTGGTCATTACCCAAAGCTCATGACCATAGGTGAGAGCCGGAACGTAGATCGACTGGTAAATTGAGAGCTTTGCCTTTTGGCTCAGCTCCTTCTTCACCACGATGGACCGGTAAAGCGACTGCATCACTGCGGAGGCTGCACCGATCCGCCTGTTGATCTCACGCTCCATCCTTCCCTCACTCGTGAACAAGATCCTGAGATACTTAAACTCCTCCACTTGAGGCAGGACTTCTCCATCAACCTGGAGAGGGCAAGCCACCCTTTTCTGGTCGCGAACCATGGCCTCGGACTTGGAGGTGCTGATTCTCATCCCAGCTGCTTCACACTCAACTGCAAACCACCCCAGTGCATGCTGAAGGTCCTGGTTTGAAGAAGCCAACAGGACAACATCATCCGCAAAAAGCAGAGATGAAATCCTGTGGTTCCCAAACAGGATTCCTTCCGGCCCCTGGCTGCGCCTAGAAATTCTGTCCATAAAAATTATGAACAGAACCGGTCACAAAGGGCAGCCCTGCCAGAGTCCAACATGCACTGGGAACAGATCTGACTTACTGCCAGCAATGCAAACCAGACTCCTGCTCTGTTCGTACAAGGAACGGACAGCCCTTAGCAAAGAGCCCCGAACCCCATACTCCTGAAGCACCCCCCCACAGAATACCATGGGGGACACGGTCGAATGCCTTCTCCAGATCCACAAAGCACACGTGGACTGGTTGGGCAAACTCCCATGAACCCTTGAGCACCCTATGAAGGGTATAGAGCTGGTCCAGCGTTCCGTGACCAGGACGAAAACCGCATTGTTCCTCCTGGATCCGAGGTTCGACTATTGGTCGAATTCTCCTCTCCAGTACCCTGGAGTAAACCTTCCCCGGGAGGCTGAGAAGTGTGATACCCCTATAATTGGAGCACACTCTCTGGTCCCCTTTCTTAAAAAGAGGGACCACCACCCCAGTCTGCCACTCCAGAGGCACTGTCCCCAACTGCCACGCGATGTTGCAGAGGCGTGTCAACCAAGACAGCCACACAACATCCAGAGACTTGAGATACTCAGGGCGGATCTCATCCACCCCCGGTGCCTTGCCACCAAGGAGCTTGCAAACCACCTCAATGACTTCAGCTTGGGTAATGGACGAGTCCACCTCTGAGTCATCAGCTCTGAGTCTTCATCTGTCCAAAGAACGTTCTTCCAGAACTGTGCTGGCTTTTTTAGATGCTTTTTTAGCAAAGTCCAATCTACCCTTTTTATTCTTGAGGCTTATGAGTGGCCTGCACTGTGCAGTGAACCCTCTGTATTTACTTTCATGCAGTCTTCTCTTTATGGTAGATTTGGATATTGATATGCCTACCTCCTAGAGAGTGTTGTTCACTTGGTTGGCTGTTGTGAAGGGGTTTCTCTTCACCATGGAAATTATTCTGCAATCATCCACCACTGTTGTCTTCTGTGGGCGTCCAGGTATTTTTGCATTGATGAGTTCACCAGGGCTTTCTTTCTTTCTTTCTTTCTTTCTTTCTCAGGATGTACCAAACTCTAGATTTTGCCACTCCTAATATTGTAGCAAATTCTCAGATGGGTTTTTTCTGTTTTCGCAGCTTAAGGATGGCTTGTTTCACCTGCATGGAGAGCTCCTTTGACCACATGTTTTCTTTACAGCAAAATCTTCCAAATGCAAGCACCACACCTCAAATCAACTCCAGGCCTTTTATCTGCTTAATTGAGAATGACATAATGAAGGAATTGCCCACACCTGCCCATGAAATAGCCTTTGAGTCAATTGTCAAATTACTTTTGGTCCCTTTAAAAATGGGGTGGCACAGGTTAAGGAGCTGAAACTCCTAAACCCTTCATCCAGTTTTAATGTGGATACCCTCAAATGAAAGCTGAAAGTCTGGACTTTATGTCCATGTCCATTATATAATTATACCTTGAATATGTTTAAGTAAACAGGTAAAAAACCAAAATTTGTGTCAGTGTCCAAATATATATGGACCTAACTGTATGTAATATTGGATCCTTTTCCTCAATAAATAAATGACCAAGTATAATATTTTTTGTCTCATTTGTTTAACTGGGTTCTCTTTATCTCCTTTTAGGACTTGTGTGAAAATCTGATGATGTTTTCGGTCATATTTATGCATAAATATAGAAAATTCTAAAGGGTTCACAAACTTTCAAGCACCACTGTAGGTCTGTTGTCTCAGAGATTGTGCTTCACACCTCTCTCCATCTCATCTCAATATCTCATCATTCAAATTAAAAGCAGTTACAGTTACCTTTCTAATCAACCTTTTTTCTTTGTCATCTACCACCTTCATGGTCCCCTAGCAAACTTTCTTGAAGAAATGGACACATGCTTCAGGGTCCCCCCCCCACACTGACAACACCCCTCTCACTGTCCTGTCAGGCTTCAAACTTCCCTCTGACAAACTCCAGTCCTTTTGCCTTCTCCCTCTTCTGCATTTCCTCTCCCTGACACTCAACAGCTGCCCTCTCACACACAAGGGAGGAAATGCCCTGGACCTGGTCTTCAGTGGCCCCTCCCCAGCTACAAACATCAATGATTCAAGATTCAAGATTGCTTTGTCATTGTGTAAAATACACAAAGAAATTCAGTGCACTGCCTTATGAAACGGTCCTCAATATACAGTATACATTAAAGAGATTTACATAAAAGATACAAGATTTACAAACATTACAGACATAAGGGTTTACAAATTTACAAGGTATAGACAAACTTTACAAACAAGAAAAATATACAATGTACAGACATTCAAATAACATACACTAAGCACTTGTAAAGGATATTGCACTGGTAATAGGTATTGCACTGGCAATTGATACTGTGTTCATAGATACTGCACTGGTAATAAAATATTGCACAATAGAGGATATTGCACTTGGTCATAGATAAATAATCATAAGTATAAATATTGTACAAGATGTGGGTAGACTGACATGTTCTTAATTGTGGTGTGTGTGTGTGTGTGTGTGTGTGTGTGTGTGTGTGTGTGAGAGAGAGAGAGAGAGAGAGAGAGAGAGAGAGACCTCAGAGCAGAGTTCAGTGTGGTGATAGATTTGACATAAAAACTGTTTTTGAATCTTGTGGTGTGTGCTTTGATTGTTCTGTAATGCTTGCCTGAGGGAAGACATTCAAACAGCTGATGGGCAGGGTGGGATGAGTCCTTCAGGATGCAATGTGTTTTCTGAAGGCAGCAGGACGTGTATCTGTCCTCAAGAGCAGGCGGCTGCTTATTGATGATTTTTTTCTGCAGTTTTTATGACTCTTTGCAGTGCCTTCTTGTCTGCTGCAGAGCTGTTACCAAACCTTATCAAGATGCTGTGTGTGAGAACATTCTTAATGGTACAGCAGTAGAAGGACATCAGCAGATGTTGGGACAGGTTAATTTTCCTGAGAGTTCTCAGGAAATATAGTCTTTGTTGTGCTTTTTTTAATGAGGCAGTGTGTGTTATATGTCCACGTCAGGTCCCCTGGCATACAGTAGGCTGAAGGAACAGATGCCTCCTCCTGCTCAGGAGAAAGAGGGGGCTGATAACTGAGGCAACACTGGAAAGGGGTCAACCCAGTGGACAGTGAGGGAAGGCTTTTATAGGCATATTCTATCCAAGGGAGCACCTGGCTCCAGGAGAAAGAGTCACCAAATGTCAAGTACTGTCGGGTGACCTCCAATTTTTGATTAGTATGCTCCGTCTGCCCATTACTCTGTGGGTGGTACAGGGGAGAGGTTGGGGTTGCCCCAATAAGTTTGCAGAATTCCTTCCAGAAGTGTATATAGAACTGAGGGCCTCTGTCAGACAAAATGTCAGTGTAAACCATGAACCTGGAACACATGGTTGATTAACAGTTCTACCATCTCCTTAGCTGAAGGCAGCTTAGGGAGGGGGGTGAAGTGAGCGGCCCTGGAGAAGTGATCAACTATCATCAGGATGCAGGTGTTACCCTTGGAGTTGGGGAGGTCAGTGATGAAGTCCACTGCAATATGGGGCCAGGGATGGCGAGGCACAGGTAAAGGTCTTAACAGTCCAGCTGCAGGTTGGTGGCTTGTCTTGTTTCTAGAACAGATGTCACAGTCTGCCACAAAGGTCTTAACATCCTGCCACATAGTACACCACTAGAAACATTGAGTAAGGACAGCAAAAGTCTGAGCCACGCCAGGGTGACAGGCAAGAAGAGAGCTGTCTCCCCACTGAAGCACCTGGGAGTGCATACAAAGAGGCACATAAAGGCAGTTGGGTGGGCTGTTACCTGGTCTTGGATAACTGGACAGAACATTCTAGATGGCAGTTTCTATATTGAGCCAGGCAGCAGCCACTAGACAATAAGCAGGGAGAATGGGCTCAATGGTGCCTTGCTGAGAGTCTAGAGAAAATTGCATGGAGAGAGCATCTGGCTTAGCATTATTAGAGCTTGGTCTAAAAGAGAGCACAACGTTAAAGTGGGAGAAAAACAATGACCATCTGGCTTGGCACAAGTTGAGCCATTTAGCAGACTTGATGTACTCAAGATTCTTATGCTCAGTCCATATGATAAATGGAGTCTCAGTCCCTTCCAACCAATGCCTCCACTCTTCCAGGGCCAGCTTGATCACTAGCAGTTTTTGATCTCCTATGCCATAGTTGCATTCAGCTGGTGTCAGGCAATGACAAAAGAATGCACAGGGGGGCACCTTATGATTCTTGGCTGACTTCTGAGACAGGATGGCCTCAATGCCCGTGTCCAAGACATCCACTTCAAGGACAAACTGAACAGCCCGGTCTAGGATGATGAGAATGGGTGCCGTAGTGAACCTGCTTTTTAGTGAAAAAAAGACACTCTTGGCATGGTTAGTCCATGAGAAGGGGCACTTGGAGGATGTGAGTTCAGTCAGGGGAGCATCAATGGTGCTATAGTTCCTGATAAACTGCCAGTAGAAATTGGAAAACCCCCCAAACACTGCAGTTCCTTATTGGAAGAGGGAACGGGCCACTCAGAGACTGACTTGACCTTGTAGGGGTCCGTTTGGACCACCCCTGTGGATATCACAAAGCCCAAGAAGGAAACGATGCACCTGTAGAATTCACACTTCCTTCTCTGACTTGGCGAAAAGTTGATTCTCCAGGAGCCATTGCAGGATCTGTCTGACATGGAAATAATGAACCTCCAGCATAGGGGAGAAAATGAGAATATTGTCAAGATATACGAAGGCAAAAACTGGTTAAGAAAATATAGTAGGGCATCATTGATCAGGGCTTGGAAGACAGAGGGTTGTTAGTCAGCCCATATGGAAGAACTAAGTATTTGTAGTGGCCAGTAGAGGTGTTGAATGCAGTCTTCCACTCGTCCCCTTCTCTTATTCACACCAGGTCATAGGTGTTGTGTTGTGGGTCCAACTTGGAGAAAAACTGAGTCCCTTGAAGTAATTCAAAGGCCATGGACATGAGTGGTAGAGGACAGCAGTTCTTAACAGTAATAGCATTTGGTCCCTGAAAGTCAATGCAGGGTCTGAGGGACTTATCTTTTTTCTCTACAAAAAAAACCCTGCTCCTGCTGGGGAGGATGATGGACAGATAATGCCAGCTGCTAGTGACTCTGAGATGTATTTGTCTATAGCCTCTCACTCCAAGGGGGAAAGAGAATCAATAAGACCTCTTGGAGGTATGGTTCTGGGAAACAGATCTATGGCACAATCATAGGGCCGATGGGGGAGAAGAGAGGTGGCGAAAGCCTTTCTGAACACTAGATAAAGGTCCAGATATTTGTGAGGCACATTGGAAAGATCCATTGTCTCATCAGGGCTGGTAACAAGAGGGGCCAGAGGAGTCTGAGCTGAAGACAGACAAGTAGATAGGCAGCAAGTAGTCCAGGAGAGGATTGTCTCATTGCTCCAGTTAATGTGGGGTTGTGGAGTTGTAACCAAGGGAGGCCAAGCACGATAGGCTCAAGGGAGTCGTTCATAGTGTAAAATGAAATCGATTCAACGTGATTACCAGAAACCTTCAAAGTTACTGGGTCAGTGACATGGGAGATGGGACCGAGTTCAGCCCCATTCAGGACTCTGGTCACAAGGGGACAATCTAACTCCTGCAAGAGGATGCCCAGTTCCTCAGCCCAGGAAGTCATGACAAACCTCTGGTCTGCACCAGAATCAATGAGGGCTTGGCTAGATTGGATCTTATTCTGAAACGTGATCTTGACAGGCAACATTGACCTCACAGCAGGAGAAGAACATGTAGATAGATACCCACCTGTATCCCCACATCTACTGGTGGGCAGACCCTGTTACTGGTCAGTGGGAGATGAAGTGTCCAGACTGTCCACAGTAAAAACAGGATCTAGTTTCACGATGGCATCTTCTTTCCTCTGGGGTTACCTGGGTCCTGCCTAATTGCATGGGCTCCAAATGATCAGGGGTGGCACCCTCTGACGGAGGGGTGATGGTTCTGGGTTCGACCCTATGGCCCCTCCTCTGATACTTTCTGCGATTACGCAGCTGTAGGTGAGCATCCACCCAACCGGCCAGGTCCACCAAGCCATCCAACCTCTCAGGAAGGTCATGAGGCACAATCTCATCCAAGATGGCATGATTTAGCCCATGAAAGAAGTCAACTGCTGTAACAAGAGTCTGGAATTCAATGGCATGATCATGAACTAAATGAGCACCTTGCTACAGCCCCATTAGCTGTCTTGCCACCTCCCTGCCCTTGGAAGAATGGTCAAAAACCTTCTGCATTTCCTCTGTAAACTCCCTGAAACTCAAACATCATGCAGCCGTGGTGTCCTAAACCACTGTCCCCCATGCCAGTGCCTTTCTTGTTAAGAGCATGATGACATAAGCTACATGAGAGATCTCAGAAGGGAAGGCAGATGCATGAAGGTCCCTAGCTAAGGAGCACCATCTTACAGCTGTGGAACAGGCACACAAGGCTTTTTTTTGGGGGGGTGGAGGGGGGTTAAGGCAGGAGCAGCAAGTTGACGGATAGGCACTGGTGCTGGTTGGCCAATGATCAAAGACTGAAGGATCTCCATCTAGGAGGAGAGTCTTTGTACAGTGTCAGTTATAGAGGACATGTTCTGGCAAACTGCAATGATTTCTTGCTGGTGAGACCCAAGAACCTAGCCCTGTTTAGCCAATGCTGTTTTGAGAGTGTTGTAGTCTGTTGGGTTCATAGTAGTGGAAAAATTCTGTCACAGCCTGAAGGTCACAGAAGCAGATTAGGACCCAAAGATCAACTACAGAAATTACAGATAAAAGACTGAGGTGTACCTGATGAGTGGAGTGGTGAGGCGCACAGGCTGGAAGAAGATGCACCAACACCGTCAGTAATATTCTGGTGAAAACCCAAGAACAGCAGGGCAGACACAGAATAAACAGCCATAAAAATCCAGGGAGAAATCCAAACACAGCTGGCAAAACAGAGTCCAGAGTCACAGTAAAAACATCCAAAAACAGCAGGCAAACTCATAATCCAAGAAAAGTAATCCACATCAGAAAACTAGGGAAGGAAGCAGAGAAAAAGCAAAACAAATGTGAACTAGACATAATGTGACAGCAAGTATTTTTCTGCATCATGTAATGCTCCCCATTGTGTTCATATAGACTAACTAAAAGCAAATGCATAGCAGGTGTGCTAGCACAGTGCAGGGAGAACAGGAAAACCCAGAGTGGAGCACATATGTGCAGATCAGGACTTGGAAGTTCCGGGCTGGATCGTGACAGCTTGTCCTTAACTATTGGGTATTTTACACCAAAATTGGTGAGGATTAAGAACACAGACAGAAAGTGGAAGACATCTGTGGCAGGGGGGGCATGGTCAAGCATCGGTCTGTGACCAGAGGGCGGAGTCAGGGAAGGTAAGTGGCAGAATCACTACACCTGAGGTGAATTAACCTGTTTGTGTGTCTTCCCAGGAGCCGCACCCTATTTAAGGAAGAGAGCGAGAGCAGAGCGGGCTCTCTCCCGACCAGAACACGTGTGTGTGGCGTGTGTGTATGTCTATGTCTAAATAAATGTGTAGAAGCTGAAAAGCTAATAATAAAAGAGTTTAGTGAGAACTCAGTACTGGCCTGCTGTGCTTCTGTGCTCCACCCACCTAAACACTTGCTACAGTGGTGCTGAAACCTGGGACGGAGCGCAGGAGAAAACAGCCCCATGGAGTCCTCCCCCTTCAAGTACCTGGTCCATGCCCTTGCCATGGCCCAACAGAGCCAGCACCAGGCACTGGTCGCACTCTGGGAAGAACAGGAGCGAAGGTTTGAGGCCCTGGTGCTGGTGCAGCAGGAAGATTGCCGGGCGTTCTGGCACCTACTCGTGTTGGCGGGGTCCACCACCTCCACCCCCACGGGCCCTTCCCACCTCACTCTGATGAAGATGGGCCCGCACGACGACCCCGAGGCCTTCCTCGTTCTCTTTGAACAGGCAGCAGAGGTGTGGGGTTGGCCGGTGGAACAGCGCGCGGCACGCCTCCTCCCCCACCTCACAGGCGAGGCGCAGCTGGCCGCGCTACAGCTCCCCGCCGACAGCCGGCTGGTCTACGCGGACCTCCGCAGGGCCGTCCTCCAGCGTGTGGGTCGTACTCCAGAGCAGCAGCGGCAGCGCTTCCGCGCGCTGCGCCTGGAGGAGGTCGGCCGGCTGTTCGTGTTTGGCCAGCAACTCCGGGATGCCTGCCGCCGGTGGCTGAGGGCTGACAACCGCGACACTGAGGAGATCATCGATCTGGTGGCGCTGGAGCAGTTCGTCGCTCGACTTCCAGAGGGAACCGTGGAGTGGGTCCAGTGCCATCGCCCTGCATCGCTGGATCAGGCCATTGAGCTGGCGGAGGACCATATGGCGTCCGTTCCAACGGCAGGACAGCGTGTCTCCCCTTCTCCCCCCCTCTCTTTCTCTCTCTCCTTCTGTTCCTCTCCCTCACCCCATTCCCCCACTGCGGAGGTGGGGGCCGGCTCCACCCCAGCCGGCTCCCCGCACCCGCGGTGTCCTATCTTCTCCTACTTCCGTGTCTGTGTCTTCCCCCCCTCAGGTGAGTGATATCCAGAACACCGGTGCAGAGAGAGAGCCCGGGCCGGTGTCCTGGCGCTGCGGGGAGCCGGGGCACCTCCAGCATCAGTGCTCAGCAATGGAGGCGGGCGTGGTGGTCCGGATCCCCAACGCGCCAGGAGCTACCCTCGATCGGGCCGGAGCGTATCACATACCGGTGAGTATCCAAGGGGATACGTATCAGGCTTTGGTGGATTCCGGCTGTAATCAGACCTCAATCCACCAAAGCCTGGTGCAAGACGAGGCATTGGGGGGAGCACAATTGGTGAAGGTGTTGTGTGTGCACGGGGATGTTCACAGCTACCCTTTAGTGTCAGTTCACATTCTGTTTCGAGGGGAGAAATTTATAGTAAAGGCGGCGGTTAATCCTCGCCTCACCCACTCTATAATTTTGGGGACTGATTGGCCGGGATTTCGGGATTTAATGACTCATTCAGTAAAGAGTGGGTCCTGCAGCAGTTTAATAAGGAAAGGTCCCGGTGCAGCACTGGTGGGAGCAGCTGTCACAGAGCCGTCTACGTCAGCTCTGCGTCAGAGGGAGGAGCCGCTGGCCCCTCCTCTCTCTCTCAGGGAATCCCTCACAGATTTCCCGTTAGAGCAGTCGTGAGACGAGACTCTGCGGCATGCGTTTGACCAAGTGAGAGTAATCGATGGTCAAATGCTCCAGCCAAGCGCCACCCCGTCCTTCCCCTACTTCGCAATTATGAAGGATAGATTATACCGAGTGACGCAGGACACTCAGACTAAAGAGTGAGTCACGCAGCTTTTGATTCCGAAGAGCCGCCGGGAATTGGTATTCCAGGCGGCTCACTTTAATCCCATGGCTGGACACTTGGGGCAGGATAAAACACTAGCCCGAATAATGGCCCGATTCTATTGGCCGGGGATTCGCAGCGATGTCCATAGGTGGTGTACGGCGTGCCGCGAATGCCGGTTAGTAAATCCAGTGGCTGTTCCAAAAGCGCCTTTGCGCCCTCTACCATTAATTGAGACCCCGTTCGAAAGAATTGGGATGGATATCATCGGGCCATTAGATCGGTCAGCACGAGGGTACCGCTTTATATTAGTTCTAGTGGACTATGCAATGCGATACCCGGAAGCAGTGCCTCTTCGCAATATCTCAGCATGCAGTATTGCGGAGGCGCTCTTCCGCATCATCTCCCAAGTTGGAATCCCGAAAGAGATTCTGACTGGTCAAGGCACTGCGTTTATGTCACGAACACTAAAGGAACTGTATAAGTTGTTGGGTATTAAGCCGATCCACACCAGCGTTTATCACCCACAAACGGACGGTTTAGTTGAACGGTTCAATCGCACCCTCAAAAATATAATTAAAAAATTCATAAGTGAGGACGCACGTAATTGGGATAAGTGGCTCGAACCCTTGTTGTTTTCAGTGCGAGAGGTCCCACAAACCTCCACGGGGTTTTCCTCATTTGAATTGTTATATGGGCGTAAGCTGCACGGCATTCTAGATGTGCTGCGGGAAAGTTGGGAGGCGGGACCTTCACAAAGTAAAAATGAAATCCAATACGTTATTGACCTGCGTGCAAAACTCCACACACTCGCCCACCTAACCCAGGAGAATTTGCGGCAGGCCCAAGAACGACAAACCCGCCTGTACAACAAGGGTACGTGTACAAATACTGTACTAGTTCTACTTGAAGTTGATCACTGAGCCCACAGTGTGTTTTGAGACAAGCGTCATTCCAATCACTGTCAGTAGCCAGGGAGAGGAATAGCTTGCTGGGGAGCTGGTTCCCTTTGCATTTTTGGAGGAGTTGTACAACTGGGTCTTTAACCAATGTGTGATGATCAAAGACCTTTTGAAACTTATTGGAATTCCCTGGATACTAGCAACATTGTAGTTTAGTTGATGTCTGTTGATGAAAGGTTGCAATAGCCATTACAGTACTTTGTCAGACAACAGGGTGATAATTATTATTTTTTTATATGACTGGGGGAAGTAGTTGATGAATGCATGGTATATTGACTTAGAAATTCCTTGCACTTTTCTGGCAAGATCATGGAGAGCTTTGGCTGTCTAACTGCAGTTCATATAGTTCCATTTCAGTGTTCTGCTGGAGCAATTTGTGAAGATGTATTTAATTGCTGTAGTTTCTCCTCTGATGCTGCTCCTTGGCATGCATGCATGAGCTCTTGTAAGGTGGAAGACATTTGTAATTAACACTCCAAATACTTGCCTTAAAATTATACTGCTGCCTCCAGCTCACAAACTTTCTCTGGCTCTAAGGTATATTCAGTAGATCCTACCTCACTGGATCCACATGCCAAAGGTTTATTAAAAAAAACAAAGGGCCTCATTTATCATGATGGATACAGACAGCCTTACAGTTGTGCTTGAAAGTTTGTGAACCCGTTAGAATTTTCTATATTTCTGCATAAATATGACCTAAAACATCATCAGATTTTCACACAGGTCCTAAAAGTAGATAAAGAGAACCCAGTTAAACAAATGAGATAAAAATATTACACTTGGTCATTTATTTATTGAGGAAAATGATCCAACATTACATATCTCATAACTTTCAAGCACCACTGTATGTGTATGGTAAAATATTTGTATAAATATTTACACCAGAAATTTGGTATTCATGAAAATCCTGTAAATTCAGAAAATGTCTGTATTCTGCTCATGCTATTGAGTGTGTGCAAATTTACTCACAAGAAGACTAACTAATATAAATCTCAACTTGACTGACTTCAAATCATATAATTTGCATGGATAACCACCCTTTTATATTTGGAATAAACGTTGAGTTTAAGGTGCTTATTTTAATTATATTTACAACATTTAACAAATGCTGTTATGCAGCACAACTTATAAAAGAGCTTCAGAAACACATCTTCATGCTTCTTCACTAGGTCAGGGACTCAGAAAATTTTGTGAAAATCAGTCATCTTATATTACTGGCATTAATTAAAGAATATATAAAAAATAAACTGAGCCAACACAAACCCATAAATTAAAACAAATAAAAATGAATCACTCAATTATAACATATGACTCAGTTATGTCTGCACATAGCCATCAGCTGTAAACAATCGTCTCAGCTGACTGATTATTATTATTATTCTCATCTCATTATCTCTAGCTGCTTTATCCTGTTCTACAGGGACGCAGGCAAGCTGGAGCCTATCCCAGCTGACTACGGGCGAAAGGCAGGATACACCCTGGACAAGTCGCCAGGTCATCACAGGGCTGACACCTAAACACAGACAACCATTCACACTCACATTCACACCTACGGTCAATTTAGAGTCACCAGTTAACCTAACCTGCATGTCTTTGGACTGTGGGGGAAACCGGAGCACCTGGAGGAAACCCACGTGGAGAACATGCAAACTCTGCACAGAAAGGCCCTCGGCGGCCACAGGGCTCGAACCCGGACCTTCTTGCTGTGAGGCAACGGCGCTAACCACAACACCACCGTGCCGCCCTATTAATAATAATAATAATAATAATAATAATCTCATCTCATCATCTCAAGCCGCTTTATCCTTCTACAGGGTCGCAGGCAAGCTGGAGCCTATCCCAGCTGACTACGGGCGAAAGGCAGGGTACACCCTGGACAAGTCGCCAGGTCATCACAGGGCTGACACATAGACACAGACAACCATTCACACTCACACCTACAGTCAATTTAGAGTCACCAGTTAACCTAACCTGCATGTCTTTGGACTGTGGGGGAAACCGGAGCACCCGGAGGAAACCCACGCGGACACGGGGAGAACATGCAAACTCCACACAGAAGGGCCCTCACCGGCCCCGGGGCTCGAACCCAGGACCTTCTTGCTGTGAGGCGACAGCGCTAACCACTACACCACCGTGCCGCCCCATAATAATAATAATAATTATTATTATTATTTTATTGGTTTTGAAGTGAATCCAAATAATTTCCTTTTCTGCCTTTCAGCTGTTAACCTCATTGTTTATTTTGAATTAAAAAAACAAACAAAAAAACCCTCCACTTCTGTTTATCAGACTTTACCCTGATCAGTCCTTTTGTGTTTTCAGCTGTCTGTGCACCTTTAAAGTTTTTTGTGGGCATTGCTCCATGCAAATGAGCTGTGTTGGAAACACACTTTGCACGTTATGGGTGATCAACATATACACATATGTAAGAAAAAAAAATTAGCCATTCCCAAACTTTTGCAAATAGGGCAGAATATGTTTGTTCTGTTTGTCTAAGACAAACATCTATACACACCTTTACTAAAAGATTTATTAAAAAACCCCAGTGCACACAATATCCAAAAACACAAAACAAAATAAAAGAGAAACAGGCATAAGATAATATCACCAGTAAGTACTAGAAAAAACACCATGCCCAATGGAGAGCCAAAATCAAGAGTTGAGAGAACAGTCCAGACTTACTAGGAGATTGGCAAGTCTGCCCAATAATTGTGAGAATGTGTATCCTTAAATAAAGCAAGTGAGACAAGCTGCAGAATGTGTGATTAATTGGAAGCTGACAAGAGTTGAGTAGAAGGAGACCGCTGTTAGACAGAAGGTACATTGCAATGATTTTCTGTGTCAAATTTGATCACCATTTGCTACATTTCTTTAGAATGTTCAACAACACTGTAATTTAGATGCAGGTTTTAAATATATCAGGTAATGTGACATCATTACAGTTTATTAAATTAGACAATGTTACTTAATCAAATGGTTTGGTATTCATTATTAGATTCTAAAGCATAACATAGATTAGCAAAATGTCATGATTTAAAATAAAAAAAAAATAATAATAAAAATAAAATGTTAAAACATAAATAAAATAAAATCCCTTTATGATCACTAGAGTGGACAGCACAGTGGTGCAATTACAAGCACTGCCACCTCACAGTAACAAGGTTCTGGGTTTGAACCTCGAGGCTGACTGGGGTCTTTCTGTGTGAAGTTGGCATGTTCTCCCTATGCCTGCATGGGCTTCCTCTGAATACTCCGGTTTCCTCACACAGCCCGAAGACATGAAGATTAGGTCAACTGACTACTCTAAATCTCCCACAGGTGTGAATGGTTGTTCATCTCTGCTCACCCTGCAACCTGTCCAGGGTTTACCCCGCCTCTCAAAGTCAGCTGGGATTGGCTCCAGTTTTTCCCTTGAACCTGACTGATATGTGGTATAGATGATGGACAGATGGATTACTAGAGTGGTGCCAAAAAGCTTATTTCAGTCTGTGTTAAGTTGTCAAACATTAATAACACTCACAGGGGAAATTGTGCAAAGTGATAAAATGACAACAACTGAGAACAAGTGAAAGTGACAAGATATTAATATTCACACAATGTCATAGTGATAAATAATATCTGATACTGTAAAAGACTGAACCTGAAAACAGCAAAAGTAACAAATTTACCAGATCTAATAAATCTGAGGCTTACATACATCAGCAGATAGAACCGATTTAATAATCTAAAGCAGAATACACCACTGATTTTACTTCAGTGGATTTTCCTTACTTTTGGTCCCATAAGTAACGGCTATGTGGGTATATTTAGTGAGCTGTGAATGGTTGGCACCTTCCTGATTCATGAATTAGGGGTGTTATAGATGCAAAAATGAAGGTTTAGGCTATTTCACATAGCAACTACGCACTGCATCACTAATAACACAGTTGTTAAAAGAAAAACAACAACAACAACAACAACAACTTTTTAATGCCTCCTGAGGGCATCTAACCCTAAATATCACCGTTCAAACTACGGGGGTACTCGGGGGATCCGAGATCCCCTGAAACAGACATGAGATCCCTTGAAAACATGATTTGGGAAATGTTGGGGGGTCTCTAAAATATTGGCAAAATGATGTTTATTGACATAGTAATCGTGTGTAACGGGAAGCATTTGCATATCCAAAGTGTTGTGTTTACATCAAAGATAAAATAAACCGATATGACAACGACTGCTGCTGCCAGGTTGGGGACACAAACTAGTAGAAAGGAAGTGTTCCAACAGTGCCAACACACTTCCTTTCTACTAGTTTGTGTCCCCAGAATTTTCCCATGACTTCTATCCATGTTTCTGTAGTTGCCCCTCTTTCCCACGGTTGTTTTGCTACAATGTTTGTAGTGGGTGTGGCAGTAGGTTGAGAAAGTGTTTTATCATTCGGTGCATCTTCAGATCATGCAAGTGCTAGTCTTCAGCGTTAGCCATGTCGAAAAGAAAACAAGGTACTCTTTCGAGTTTTGGATTTGTTAAGAAAAGTAAAAATTCCAAGGAGCAGCAAGACGGTTCTTCAGCAGATGACAGTGGACAACCGTCCACAACCACCATCGCTGCACCTGCTGGGAATGCCGGGCCCGCTGTCAGCATGCAGCAGGATGAGCAAGCAGGCAGCGTGGAGGCCCAGGCCTTTGTGGTCGATTCTGCTTTAAGGTAAGATGCATTTAATTATTCGTCTGCTGTAGGTTTGGAATCGGTAGCCTGACTGATTCATTCATGTTTGTGGTGCCATTTGTTTGTTGACACGTGTTGAAATGGAAGATTGGTTGTTGACATAATTTCCAGTGATGCTTTGGTGCTGCTGTGGATCAGATGTGTTGAGTAGCCTGACTGTTTTTTTTTTCTTGCGTGTGGTATCATTGTTGATGCGAGGTTGTTTTTTGAACATGCCAAATTCAATGCGGACACGATTTCCCCTGATGAGTTATGACTTCAGACGCGATGCGTGTGTGGAGGTGTGGAGTCCGCGTGATATGTGCGTAAGATAGGCTTCTCATGTGTTTGGAGATCCACGCTCTGAGACAAGTGCAAGCGCAAGCACACCCCCCCCAAGGGAAAAAAAGGGACCCCCCCGAAAATATCAGCATAGTTCGAACACTGCTTATATACACTTGTGAATGTTATAGACTCTCCAAGTATCCTGTCTCATTGTGCTTATTTGCTTTTTTAACTATTAAAAATAAACTAATTTCAGTTTTAACTCTTGCAACACATTTTAAAAAAAAGTTGGGATGGTAAATAATTTACCACTTTATAATGTTGCCATTCCTTCTCACAAAACTTGAAAGATGTTTAGGGACTAAAAATACAATGTGATTAAGTGTTTCAGGTGTTATTTTGCCTCAATCTTCCTGAAAACAGATCTTAAGGTGTGCATCATTTTCATAATTTGTTTGTCCTATTTTTCATTTGAAAATTTGCCACACAATCTCTATAGGGAACAAAGGGGACAGACACCCTCTTCTTCCACAGCCACACCTTTGTAATGTGCGCAGAATGTGGTTTTGAATTGTCTTGTTGAAATATCCCTGGAAAAGATGTCATCTTGAAGGCAGCTCATGTTGCTCCAAAAACTCAGTGCACTTTTCCCAATTAATGTTGTCATCACAGAAGTATTGGTTACCTTTGCCAAGGGCACTAACACAACTCCATGCCATGACAGACCCTGGTTTTTGGACATGTTGCTGGTAACAGTCTGGATGGTCCTTGTGGAGGTCAGGACATGGTCCAGCATCTGTTTGTGAATTGAGCGTAAGGCCAGGGGAGCTGAGTGGCAAATGTAATCACACCTGAGTTTGTGTAAGGCTGATGAGTGGGTGTCTCTGTTTGTTTCCTCTTTTTCAGTCACGACAGAGAAGTGAGAGGAGAAAGCCATGAATTGCAACAAAGCAGAACACTGTGTGTGTGTGTGTGTGTGTGTGTGTGAGAGAGAGAGAGATATAAAGATAGAGAGTTTCAGTGCAAGACTGATTAATGAGACTGAAAAGTAGAACATAAAAACCACCAACTAAAGTATCCCACCAGTCCCAGTCCTTCAGTTTCCCAACATACCTTAGAAAACTGGTACATTGTTGCCAAATCCCAGGACTCTGAAGCTGAAGTGCCATCATGGAGTCCTCACCCTTCAAGGATCTGATCCATACCCTTACTGCCACCCACCAAAACCAACACCAAGTGCTTGTCACCATGTGCACTTCCAAGCGCTGCTCCAGGACCAGCAGGTCAATTGACAGGTGCTCTAGAGCCTGATCATGTTGGTGGGTACCCCAGCAGCAGTCCCAGCAGTGTCCACAGGCTTCCCCTATGTCATTCTCACCAAGATGGGGTCTCATGATGATCCCAAGGCCTTCCTGGCACTCTTCAAGCAAGCCATAGAGGCATGGGGATGGGTGGACAAGCAGCAAGTGGTTCAGCTACTGTCCACTGACAACATGCTGGAGTACCCAGACCTGAAACAAGCCATCTTGCAGCGTGTCGGCCACACCCCAGAGAAACACAGAGTGTTCTGTGTGCTGACCATGGTGGAGCCAAGTTGGCCATTCACTTTCACCCAACAGCTGTGTGATGCCTTTGAGGGCAAAGAACTGCAAAGCCGAAGGAATCAAGGAATCATTGATGTGGTTGTGCTGGGGCAGTTCATCACCTGATTGCCAGGGGAAATGTTGTTGTGGGTCCAGTGCCATCACTTGGCATCACTGAAGGATGTGATCTCCTTGACTGAGGACCATCTGGTGGCATTTCTGGTGGCAGGAGGATAGTGGCAGGAGGATCATTTTCTCTCTCTCTTTCTCTCACTCTCTCTCATCCCTCCCCTTCTTTCTGTTTCTCTCCTCCTCCCTGCCTCTCTCTGGTCCCTGCACCAAACCACCAGTCCAGAGGTGAGGCCTGGGCTGGTGTGCTAGCGCTGTGGGGAGCCTGGGCACTTCCAGGGCCAGTGCCATGTGATTGAGGTAGGGGCAGTGGTCTGGATCCCCAATGCACCACAGACTGCCCCCGATTGAGTTAGGATGTACTGCATACCGAGGAGTATCCAAGGGGGTACATGCCATGTGTTGGTAGATTCAGGCTGTAACCAGACCTCCATCCACCAAAGCCTGGTTCAAGGCAAGGCATTGGGTGCAGCACATGTGGTGAAAGCGCAGTGTGTGGACAAGGATGTTCATGAATACCTTCTGGTGTCCATTAGAATCCAATTTTGCAGAGTAAATTAAAGTGTACAGGTGGTGGGTAGTCCCCACCTCACCCATCCTCTGGTTTTGGGGAAAAACTGGCTGAGGTTCAAAATGCTCGTGAAGCACCTATTTGCAGATGACACTGCAGTAGACAGATACAGTGTGAGATGTGTGCAGTGTTAGTGAGGGAGGCAGTTCCAAGCCCATCTATGTCAGCTCAACATCAGGGTGACATAGGGGTGGGGAAGGCACTGCTCCTCCACCCTTCCTCAGGGATTTCCCAGTAGAATATTTGCAAGATGAGACTCTGAAACATGCTTTTGACCAAATGAGTGTAATTGATGGTCAACCCTTCCAGTCTCAAGTTATGCTTGTCCATCCATACTTTTCAATTATTAAGGACAGACTATATCAAGTGATGTTGGATGCTCAGACCCAAGAAGAAGAAGAAAAAAAAACAGTTGTTGGTTCCAAAGAAGCATAGAGAACTCATGGTGAATAGAAAATTCATGGTGATGTATGCAGGTTGTGTGTGATGTGCAGTGAATGCCAACTAGTAAACTCAACAGTCACCTCAAAAGCACTATTGCACCCTATTCCCCAAATCGAGGTCCCATTTGAAAAAAATTGGTATGGATCTCATCAGGCCATTAGATTGGACTGCATAGGAGCATTGATTTATTTTAGTTCTACGGGATTATGCAATGCAATACCTGGAAGCCATACCATTGTGCACTGTTCCCTCCTGCTTAAAGTCTACAACCATCATCCCTCTTCCCAAGAAGAGCCCACCCACCTGCCTGAATGATTACAGGCTGATAGCACTCACTCTAGTCATCTCAAAGTGCTTTGAGAGAGTGGTACTGACCCACATTCAGAGCAGCATGCTGGAAACCCTAGACCCCCTGCAGTATGCCTACAGGCCCAACAGGTCCACCTCAGATACCATTGTTGCTGCCCTCCATTATGCCCTCTCCCACCTGGAAAACAAAGACTCTTACATCAGGATGCTCTTTGTTGAACCGAGAGTTGGCCTAGTGGTTAGCGTGTCCGCCTCAAGATCAGGAGAATGCAAGTTCTACTCAAGGTCGGGTCATACCAAAGACCATCATAAAAATGGTACCTGCTGCCATCTGGCAAGGCACGCTGTAATACAGATGCGAATGGGGAGTCAAACTCTTGTGGTTACCAGAGGATTAGCTCCCCACTGTAACCCTAGCTATGTAATAGGCGAGAGGCCGAGGGCTACCGAAACGGAGATCAGCGCCGCCCTATACGCCACATGGAAAACAAAGACTCTTACATCAGGATGCTCTTTGTTGACTACAGCTCTGCCTTCAACATGGTCATCCCCCACAAACTCACCCATAAACTGTCCACACTTGGTTTGGAACCCACCCTCTGTGACTGGCTCCTCGACTTCCTGACTGGCAAGCCCCAGACTGTCAGGATTGGTAATAGGACTTCAACCACTATTATCACAAACATTGGCACTCCACAGGGATGCATCCTCAGCCCCATCCTCTGCACCCTGCTTACCCATGACTGTGTTGCCTCCCACAAGGACAACATCACCCTGAAGTTCGCGGACGACACTGCAGTGATAGGATGCATCACTGGTGGAGATGAAACGGCCAACAGGAGGGAGGTGGCCAGTCTGGTGTCATGGTGTGAGGACAACAACCTCACCCTCAACATGGACAAGATGAAGGAGATGATAGTGGACATGAGGAAGGAGAGGAGACCTCATCAGCCACTGTTCATCCGGGAGCTTGAGGTGGAGAGGGTGAGCAGCTTCAAATACCTGAGTGTTCACATCAGTGAGGACCTCACATGGACACTTAATACCACACAGCTGGTTAGGAAGGCTCAACAGTGACTGTACTTTCTGTGGAGACTGAGGAAGTTTGGTATATCACCCAAGATCCTCAGCAACTTCTACAGCTGTGTGATTGAGAGCATCCTGACCAACTGCATCACTGTGTGGTATGGCAATGCTACAGCTATGGACCACAAATGCCTGCAGAGGGTGGTGAAGACTGCTGAGAGGCTCACCAAAACTCCACTGCCCTCTCTGCAGAGTATCTACCATCGCAGAGTCCACAGGAGAGCTGCCGCCATCCTCAAAGACCCCACCCACCCCCAGCACAGACTATTCACACTTCTACCCTCAGGCTGGAGGTACAGAAGTGTGAAATACAAGATTGTCAGATTAAAGAACTATTTCTTTCCCACTGCCATCAGACTCCTGAACAGCTGACAGGAGTCTATAACCATGGACTACCTCCCTGTAAATTATCCTTGACTGTTTACATCTGTTTACATTTGTTTGCACATATTTGCACATTACTGCCCTTTTTGCTGTGGTTTCCTTGACTGTTTACATCTGGTTACATTGTTTGCACGTTACTGCCCTTTTTGCTGCTACAGCTGATCATTGCCTTATTTTTGTATTACACTACCTGTTTTGCAGTACATTTACCTTTATTTTGTACTATACTTGGTGTTTTTTTTCTTTTTTTTTGCTTTTATCTTGCACAATATTGCCTTTATTTTGTATTATTTCTTCCGCCTATTTATTTATTTGTAATTGGCATTCATGGTGGACAGCAAACTAAGGATTTAATTGTGCAAGAGGACATGTCCTTACTGTGCATATGACAATAAACACTTTGAACTTTAACTTCTGCATATAATGTCACAGGAGCATTGTTTAAAATTATCTCACAAGTCAGGATTCCCAAAGAAATCCTGACTGATCAGGGCACTACATTCATGTCATCCATGCTTTGCGAACTCTACGAATGACTGGGGGTTAAATCACTTTACATTCAGGACTGCAAATACATTTACAGTATTACAGTCTGAGCAATATCTGCTTACACTGCACTTTATTTTACTTACTTGACCACTTTACACATAGGAATGCAAATGCACCTATTACAATTGTGCAATATCTGCCTACACTGCAATTCCCCCACTTACTTTATCTTGTATTTTATTTACAGTACTTTATTTATATTATTTTTATTGCTGCTGTTTTCTCTGAATGCTACCAAACTACAACCCTGATTCCAAAAAAGTTGGGACAAAGTACAAATTGTAAATAAAAACGGAATGCAATAATTTACAAATCTCAAAAACTGATATTGTATTCACAATAGAACATAGACAACATATCAAATGTCGAAAGTGAGACATTTTGAAATTTCATGCCAAATATTGGCTCATTTGAAATTTCATGACAGCAACACATCTCAAAAAAGTTGGGACGGGGCAATAAGAGGCTGGAAAAGTTAAAGGTACAAAAAAGGAACAGCTGGAGGACCAAATTGCAACTCATTAGGTCAATTGGCAATAGGTCATTAACATGACTGGGTATAAAAAGAGCATCTTGGAGTGGCAGCGGCTCTCAGAAGTAAAGATGGGAAGAGGATCACCAATCCCCCTAATTCTGCGCCGACAAATAGTGCAGCAATATCAGAAAGGAGTTCGACAGTGTAAAATTGCAAAGAGTTTGAACATATCATCATCTACAGTGCATAATATCATCAAAAGATTCAGAGAATCTGGAAGAATCTCTGTGCGTAAGGGTCAAGGCCGGAAAACCATACTGGGTGCCCATGATCTTCGGGCCCTTAGACGGCACTGCATCACATACAGGCATGCTTCTGTATTGGAAATCACAAAATGGGCTCAGGAATATTTCCAGAGAACATTATCTATGAACACAATTCACCGTGCCATCCGCCGTTGCCAGCTAAAACTCTATAGTTCAAAGAAGAAGCCGTATCTAAACATGATCCAGAAGCGCAGATGTCTTCTCTGGGCCAAGGCTCATTTAAAATGGACTGTGGCAAAGTGGAAAACTGTTCTGTGATCAGACGAATCAAAATTTGAAGTTCTTTATGGAAATCAGGGACGCCGTGTCATTCGGACTAAAGAGGAGAAGGACGACCCAAGTTGTCATCAGCACTCAGTTCAGAAGCCTGCATCTCTGATGGTATGGGGTTGCATTAGTGTGTGTGACATGGGCAGCTTACATATCTGGAAAGACACCATCAATGCTGAAAGGTATATCCAGGTTCTAGAGCAACATATGCTCCCATCCAGACGACGTCTCTTTCAGGGAAGACCTTGCATTTTCCAACATGACAATGCCAAACCACATACTGCATCAATTATAGCATCATGGCTGCGTAGAAGAAGGGTCCAGGTACTGAACTGGCCAGGCTGCAGTCCAGATCTTTCACCCATAGAAAACATTTGGCACATCATAAAACGGAAGATACGACAAAAAAAGACCTAAGACAGTTGAGCAACTAGAATCCTACATTAGACAAGAATGGGTTAACATTCCTATCCCTAAACTTGAGCAACTTGTCTCCTCAGTCCCCAGACATTTACAGACTGTTGTAAAGAGAAAATGGGGATGTCTCACAGTGGTAAACATGGCCTTGTCCCAACTTTTTTGAGATGTGTTGTTGTCATGAAATTTAAAATCATCTAATTTTTCTCTTTAAATGATACATTTTCTCAGTTTAAACATTTGATATGTCATCTATGTTCTAATCTGAATAAAATATGGAATTTTGAAACTTCCACATCATTGCATTCCATTTTTATTTACAATTTGTACTTTGTCCCAACTTTTTTGGAATCGGGGTTGTAAGTTTCATTGCATAATTACAATTACAATAAAGTCATCTTATTTTATCATAAATCAGTCTCTACCAGCATTTATCACCCACAGACAGATGGCTTGGCCGAATGGTTTAACCAAACCCTTAAGAACATGATTCATAAGTTTGTGCATGAAGACACTTGAAATTGGGAAAAATTAACTGAACTCCTTTTATTTGCAGTCCATGAATATGGGATATGCAGGGGATATGGTGTGAGTCAGTCATGCCCTGTGTCCAAAATTGCTCACTTGTTCAAGCCTCCACCGGGTTCTCCCAGTTCAAACTATTGTATGGTTGCAAACCTCATGGTGTCCTAGATGTATTCAGGGAAAAATATGTTCTTGACCTGCAGGCAAACTCCACATACTCAGTCACAGAACCCAGGAAAATTTGTGGCAGGCACAGAAACATCAGTCCTGGGTGTATAACAGGGGTGCATACATTCAGGAATTCACATCAGGGGATAAAGTGCTCATGTTATTACCTGTGTTGAGCTCAAAATTACTTGCTAAGTAGCATGGGCCCTTTGAGGTCACACAGCAAGTTGGGGACATCAACTATGAGGTGAAACAAATGGATAAAGGTGAGGTGCAGGAGGTTTACTACATTAATCTGCTCAAATTATGGAATGAGAGGTCCCTGTGGCATTGGTCATGGTAGTCCCTGAGAGAGAAGAGCTGGGAGTGGGGGTAAGACAAAAAATAGCCCCCCAATCCACTCCAGTCCCCTGTGGAGACCACCTCTCATCGTCCCAACTCATAGAGGTTGCCAAGTTGCAGACAGAGATTTATGATGCATTCTTGCCTTGAGGCCATGTCAGACATCCCAAGTCTCCCGGAAGTGCCGGGAGTCTCCCGCATATTGATAGTGGCTCCCTGATGCCTGCAAATTGGATAATATCTCCCAGAATCTAGAGCAAGCGAGCAAGAGCATGCATGCGGAACATTAATGTCTGCATTGTGCATATGACGGAGTGCGTGAGGGAGAGCGAGAGAGACTGCGTGTGTGCCTGTTCATGTAGCGCATGCTAGACAAAGAGTATCCTGATTAGTTTACAGACATTCCAACCTGCAGAAACATGCGGCATGACTTTTTTCCCATCAGCGGGGGGTCACGGCACCTCCCTGAAATGAGTTTCTGCAGGTTGGGATGTCTGCCATGTACACCAATGCTTCGAGTAGAGTCAGAGTCAACAACTCCTTCAGTGACAGCTTCAAGGTTCAAGTAGTTGTTTATCAAGGCTCAGTGTTGAGTCCCCTACTCTTTATCATCGTGCTGGAGGCTTTGTCACGTGAATTCCGCACTGGATGTCCATGGGAGCTGTTGTACGCTGACGACTTAGTTCTCATCTGACTCGCTGTAAGAACTCCTGGAGAAGCTGTATAGGTGGAAGTTTGGATTGGAATCAAAAGGTCTTCATGTAAACATGAGCAAGACTAAGATCATGATGTCTGGCCCCAACTTGGATTCACTGAGAGACTTAGGCAAGCATTCATGCACCTTGTGTAGGAAGGGCTTTGGTAGCAATTCCATCTACTGCAGTGGGTGTTTGCACTGGGTTCATAAGAAATGCAGTAATGTACAGGGCAGACTGATCTCTGACCCCTTGTTCAGGTGCAGCAGATGCCTAGGAACAGCTTCTCCCATCGATGGCAGGCCATGCGACCATGTCATGGTGGGTGAACACCGTCTGGATGTGGTGGATTCCTTTTGCTATCTAGGAGATACCATCTGTGCTGGTGGTGGTTGTGAGGCTGCCACAATCACTAGGGTGAGAGCCGCCTGGGACAAATTCAGGGAGCTGCTGCCTATACTGTCTTGCAAGAGCTTGTCATTTCAAACATGGGGTAGGGTGTATGGTAGCTGTGTTAGGGATGCCATGCTGTATGCCAGTGAGTGCTGGGCCCCTAGGAAGATCGATATGGCAAGGCTGGAGAGAAATGAAAGGGTGATGCTAAGGTGGGTGTGTGGTGTCAAACCTGATGTTACCAGTGTGAGTGACTTATGCACAAGGCCCAAGATGGTTGAACTCATGACTGCTATCAGATGTAAGCGGTTGCGATGGTTTGGACATGTAGAAAGGGCTGAGAGCTGTATTAACACCATAAGGAACATCCAGGTTGATGGTTGGAAAAGAAGGGGTAGGCCACGCAAAACATGGTGCAAAGTGGTTACAAATGACCTAAAGGTGACCAAATTCACTGCAAATGACACAAGGGACCGAACAGCATGGAAAATAAGGGCGAAAGCCTATCATGCAATGTCATACCCACCAGTTGGTGGAAACTGGCATTAATGGATAGTGAGTGAGTGAGTGTTGCATTTTCCCAGTTGTATGGCTGGCCATTATCACAGGTTTGTGCCTAACTATTCAGATGTCACCAGCCCACTGACTGATCTCACTAAAAAGGAGTGCCAGATCTGGTCCAATGGACAGAGCTGTGCTTGGAGAGATTCACTCAGGTAAAGTCTGCACTGTGTGGTGGACCACTATTACACTTCTCTAACTTTTCTCTTCCATTTATTTTGCTGACACATGCATCAGAAAAATGGCTGGGGGTCATTTTGTCCCAGGTGGTGGAGGGGGAGGAGCACCCAGTGCTGTACATCAGCCAGAAGCTCTCGGTGTGACAGAATAAATACAGCACCATCAAGGAGTACCTAGCCATCAAATGGGTGGTCCTCACCCTCTGATACTACCTGCTAGGATGCCCTTTCAACTTCTGCTCAGATCATGCCCTGCTCCAGTGGTTCCACTGCATGAAGGATGCCAACACATGGATCCCTCATTGGTATCTGTCCCTTCAGCCCTTTAAGTTCAAGGTAGTCTACAGGCCAGGGGCACAGATGGCTGTGGCAGATTTCTTCTCCCACCAGGTGGTAGTCAGCTGCAGGCCAGACGGCTCCTCGGCCTGAGACAGGAGGTTGGGGTATATGGAGACAGGGGCATGGTTGAGTATCTGTTTGTGAATGGAGAGCAAGGCCAGAGGAGGTGAGTGATAAAAGAGATCACAGCTGAGTTTGTGTAAGGCTGATGTAAGGTGTGTCTGTTTTTTCCTCTCTTTCAGTGATGACCGAGAGGAGAGAAGAGAGAGTTGCAAATTGCAACAAAGCAGAACTATGTGTGTGTGTGTGTGTGTGTGTGTGTGTGTGTGTCAGTGTGAGCTCAATAAAAGACACTGAAAAGTGGAAAATAAACACTGCTAAATAAAATTTTCCACCTTTCCCATTACTTCAAGATTCAAGAGAGCTTTATTGTCAATATGTACATATACAAGTATACAGTGCATTGTCCCAACATTCCTTAGAAAACTGCTCCAGTCCTTTTTCATCTTTGGTCCAGAGCATACAGCATCCATTTCTTCCAAAAAAGAACTGGAATTCTGATTCATCTTACCACAATACATGTTTCCACCTGCCAGGAAAATTCAATACCTGGTGCTATCAATTCATCCTTTATTGATGTGGCTGCTGAAGTTGAACGAGATCTCTGCAACAACAGTACAGAGGATGGCCCTGAAAGCAAACAACTACATATGCAAGTGGTCTACCTCACTGCATCTCCAGTGCTGCCCTGTTTGGAGAGAACACACTCCACTCACCACTGAAGTTACTCAATCTGGGCTACAAACTGGAAAAGATGAGGCTCGTGTTTGAGCTGAGAGACTCACCTGATCCAGTTGTGCCACAAGCCAAGGCATCAGTGAGAAGAGGGTACAAATGGAGGGCTGAACAAGCAGTGGACCAAGCTATCAGCCAACTACAACACCGGGAAATAGTTGGGCAGTTACAGCAGGGCAAGGCAGGGCTGGGGTGGGGACCAGCCCGCAAGATGTGGTCCAAAGCCACGGAAAAGGAGAGGAAAGAGCTGGTGGTCTCAGAAGTCATGAGAATGGAGGATGATGAGCTAAGGATCAGAGCTGTGAGCCAGTGTCATCAAGGAAGGTGGACAAACTGGGAGGCAGTTACCAACAGAGTCGTAAAGTGGACTGACATGTGGAAGATCCCTCAAGCCAGACTGAGCTTCCTCACCAGGTCCACCTGTGACACCCTCCCAAGCCCCCAGAATGTGCACCTCTAGTATGGCTCAGAAACCAGCTGCAGCCTTTGTGATGCACAAAATTCAAGCTTGCAGCACACCCTCACTGGCTGCAAAACAGCTCTGACCTAGGGCCAATACAGATGGCACCATGACCAAGTGCTCCAGAAACTGGCAGAGGTGTTGGAGGAATGCAGGCTCGAATTCAACAGAGCCAGCCCATCATCCTCCAAACCATGGATAGGTTTTGTTAAACAAGGAGTGGATGGAGGAAACATCAGCCAGAGGTAGTGGTCCATCTTGAAATCTGGATGTGAGTGGCAGATGAAGGTTGACCTCAACCAGCAGCTCAAGTTCCCTCCCAAAATAGCCATTACTTCCTATGGCCAGACATCGTTCTGTGGTCCACCTCTACTAAGGTGGTAATCTTGGCAAAACTCACAGTATCATGGGAAGAAATGATGGAGGCAGCCTTCAAAAGAAAAAAAGGAGAAGTACAGCAAGCTTGCTGCAGCTTGTACAGAAGCAGGGTGGAAGGTATGCACCTACCCTGTCAAAGTTGGATGCAGAGACTTCATTGGAAAATCCACTCAGCAGCTACTGAAGACCCTTGGAGTCACTGGGTCCAAGCAGAAGAAGGCCCTCAGGGAACTGGCTGAGGAGGCAGAGAAAGGGAGCTTCTGGTTCAGGCTCAGAAGAAGAGACCCAAAGTGGTGGAACCAAGGATCTTCGGGCCAGCCACAGGGAGCAGTAGGGAGATATCCCTACTGCTGTCCCACCACCTAGAGATGTTCTGGGTTTAAAGGGGTGAAACATCAGTGAAGGGTGGCTCCCAGCTGACAACCTTGTGGGTGGCCCACTGGCACTGGTGGAGGTGCAAGAGGCAGAAATGCCCTGCAGGCAACAAACACCTGTGTGTGCTTCCAACCACGTTTACCTGGAACACCAGTGACTACTGTGAATAGGGCAGTTGGCATCCAGGAAAGACTGGAGGGCAGTCAGGGAAGACTGACTGGTGGCGGGAAAGACCGCACCAGGGTGGATGGGCTAGTTACCCTTTCCACATGTCCATAAAGTGACTTCCTCACTACATGGACCCCCTAAGAAGCTACAAGCACAATACAAAGAAGACAGCCTGGTGGTCCACCGAGAGGCGGGATGGAAAATGGACCAACTAGGATGGACAACACAGAAAAGACTGGAACAGCAATGACTAATGGCAGTAAGATCCTTAGGAAGTGCAGCTGTGGATGGTCCAAAGTGACAACACAACGGGGCCTGCACATCCATCAAGGAAAGGCAAAATGTGGGGGGAGAACCCATTTACAAACTTGCACTGTTTCTGCAGGTGAGACAAGGAGGACGCAAAGCCCGGGTGAGCACCACAGTGCTGTTGAGTCCACTATTGCTGAGGGTGAGAGAGAGAGGAGCCGCAGCAGTCTTCCCTGAAGGAAGTGCAACACCAGCAGCACAAATATGCCCCACTGCAAGCAATGCATGCTGAGCCTGCAAGCAGCCAATCCACAAGAACACCACCAAAAGAAAAGCCAATCTGCCAGGACAAAGTCAGGTGGCCAAAAGCCAGTGACAAAGAGGCATGGAGAGCCTTCGAACAGAAGTTACACCCAATCCTTCAGAACTCGCTAAAGGGCAGCACAACAGTCAAACTCAATGTCTTTGGGAACACCTACAAAGAATGCAGGCAGAGGTTTGGGGAAATGCCTCAAAAGAAGATCACCCCTAAGCAACAAGGAAGGAGAGAAAGAGAAGTCCTTAAGTTGGTGAAGGAAAGACAACTTCTCCAGAAAGCATGGAGGAAGGCACAAGAGCGAGTGAAGGAGGGTCTCAAAGCTCTCTTGGACCAGCTAAGATCCAGGATTACCAACCTCAGCAGACCAGAGTGGATTCATAAATGCAGGAGCAAAAAGGAGAAAGCACGCACTAGCTTCTTCCAGGACCCCTTCAAGTACGCCCAAGACCTGCTTGAAGAGAAGAAGTCTGGGAAGCTCAAGACCACCCCACAGGAACTAGAGAACCATATCAGGGAACAGCTTGGCAACAGCAACAAGAACATCCCCCTTGGCTCACTAGGGCATGTTCCCTGTCCTCCGGAACCTGCCTTCAAATTTGATACCACACCTCCCAAGTGGACAGAAATCAAGCAGCTGGTGCAGGACAGTGTATAGCCTCCCAAGGAGACATCTCTACTGCTGCCCCACCACCTAGAGATGTTCTGGGTTTAAAGGGGTGAAACATCTGTGAAGGGTGGCTCCCAGCTGATGACCCTGTGGCTGGCCCACTGGCACCGGCAGAGGTGTGATAGACAGAAATGCCCCACAGGTAACAAACACCTATGCTTCCAACAATTGTGTGATGGTCCATCCAAGATGTCTCCGAGACCAGAGAAGCCAACAGCACTTCTGGACACAGTTAACATAAGGCTTATTTTTTGCACAATAAAGTTTTAACTGGCATTTGTGGATGTAACTCCATATTGTATTGCTTTTCCAAAGTTATCCCGAGCCCATGTGTTTATATCAGCTATAGATGAATGATAGTTCTAGATGCAGTGCTGTCTGATGGATCATACATCACAGGTTTTCAACTTAGGCTTGTGCCCTTGTCCTTTATGCACTGAAATTCCTCTAGATACCTTGAACTGTTTAATGATATTATGCACTGTAGAGGGTTAAATATCCAAATCCCTTTGTATCTTTCTTTGAGGAACATTGTTCTTGAACATTTCAATAATTTTCTCATGCATTTGTTGACAAACTGGAGATCCTTGGCCCATCTTTGCTCCTCAAAGACTAGACCTTTCCTGGATACTGATTTTGTACCAAATCATGATTACAATCATCTTTTGACATCACCTATTTCAAATCACATCATTATTTATTTGTTTTACCTCATTACTGGGTGGCAGGGTGGTGTAGTGGTTAGCGCTGTCACCTCACAGCAAGAAGGTCCGGGTTCGAGCCCCGTGGCCGGCGAGGACCTTTCTGTGCGGAGTTTGCATGTTGTCTGTGTGGGTTTTCTCCGGGTGCTCCGGTTTCCCCCACAGGTGGGAGTGTGAATGGTTGTCTGTGTCTATGTGTTAGCCCTGTGATGACCTGGCGGCTTGTCCAGGGTGTACCCCACCTTTCGCCCGTAGTCAGCTGGGATAGGCTCCAGCTTGCCTGCGACCCTGTAGAACAGGATAAAGCAGCTAGAGATAATGAGATGAGAGACCTTATTACTGGTCCTAAATTGACCCATTCCATCCTTTTTTTGGAATGCTTTGCAAGCCTGAAATGCAGGAATGGATGTATATTAGCAAATGAAATGAAGTTTACTAGACAAAAAAAAATTGGGTTCATTCTGTCGGCAATGAAATACAAGTCAAAGTAAATTTAGAAACCATTTTTTTTTTATTCTCCATACCATCCCAACTTTTTCTGATTTGGGTTTGTATAATTATTTTGAATTATATTACTCAACAAATATCTCATCTCATCTCTCATTATCTCTAGCCGCTTTATCCTTCTACAGGGTCGCAGGCAAGCTGGAGCCTATCCCAGCTGACTACGGGCGAAAGGCGGGGTACACCCTGGACAAGTCGCCAGGTCATCACAGGGCTGACACATAGACACAGACAACCATTCACACTCACATTCACACCTACGGTCAATTTAGAGTCAGTAATTAACCTAACCTGCATGTCTTTGGACTGTGGGGGAAACCGGAGCACCCGGAGGAAACCCACGCGGACACGGGGAGAACATGCAAACTCCACACAGAAAGGCCCTCGCCGGCCATGGGGCTCGAACCCAGGACCTTCTTGCTGTGAGGCGACAGCGCTAACCACTACACCACCGTGCCGCCCACCTCAACAAACATATTGAGAGATAACAAAATCCAAGTTCGAGTACAAGCTAACTGAGAACATTAAATAAATGAACTGACCTAACTGGTTGCTAATATAGAGTCCACAGTATAGTAGATGGACTTTCTTTAACAAAGATCATCCAATAAATCATGTCTTCTTACATTACCATGAACTGCATTAGATGCTTGCTAGAAGTTGGGTCTTCTTAAAGAGTGGCTCAGTCAACACATCAATCAGCACCCTGCCAAACACCATGTATAAGTAATCCAGCAAGGAATATTTGTTCTTCTTAGTAATCTACAGATTACTTTAATAGGAAATATATATATATATATATATATATATATATATATATATATATATATATATATATATATATATATATATATCTTTATAGCTGCTACAAGAATTTTAAAATGATGGTCTACTTTACAATTAGTTTTGATGAACTAATTTTGATGAGAGGTTTTGATGAGAAGTAAAAACAACTGGGTTTAAACCAAAGTCCCTATAGGCATGTTTGTCACTCATCAGTCATCCTGGTATCACACCCAGGCAGTTATTTCAAGCTAACAAGACCAAGCACTTATGTAAATGAATGGGGAGAGAGCCATAACTATAACTTTCAATGGCCATTGGACATAAAAACTGCATGTATAGAATCACCAGTCAAAGCTGATAAAACCTGATTAAACAATTTGGTGACTTTGCCCTAAAATAAGGTTTAAATGCATTTTTCTCCACAGGTTATACTTCTACTACACATGCACAAGATTGCTACGAGGTTGCTATACTTCTACTATGCATGCACAACTGCATGCTTGCATCAGTACAACAATATGATTGGCTTTCAGGTCATAGGCAATGGTCGGAGGTGAAACGTAGAATATCAACTTTATTGTCTAGAAGAACAACCCAAAAAGCAAATTCAATTTTCCTAGTGTCTAATTTGCACCCTGAAATTGAATAAAACGGTTAAAATATACTGCTTTGACCAATTTCCGAAGGCTTGTTTACATCTCACTTATGCACACTTTCATCACCAGGGGACAGTCGTCATGACGTCATTTAAGCCAAACAGACTGGGAGTAGTTCTTTGTTTATCTGCGAGCCAAACACACGTGTACGGACTTTGGTTGTGAGAGGTTGTGTAAAATATCTGATAGTGATTTTGAAGTAGGAACTCTCCAAATTAAATATTGAGAGTGAAACCATATATGTATGAACCTATGGCCGTTGCAAAGCAATTGGTGAATGTGGCTCACTGGTTTGACCGTGCAGCCTCGGAATCAGACAGCGACTCGTCCGACTCTGATCGCGGTGACCCTGAACCTCAACAAGACTCGCGCCCAAACAATTTATCCTGGTAGTTATGATAAATTCCTACTTTTGTCGTAATACTAAATAAGAGCCTTTTTGAAGAATAATTAAACCACCCTCCCTAGTGGATATAGGGAATGATTACTGGACAGTGTGCCGGTAGGCCACATTAGCCTGCCATCCGCGACATTATACTATTTATAGCCTACTCTAAGCAAGGAAATATCCCTTTGTTATATTTCCACAATGATTGTACAGGATCCCTCAGGATTCTTGACTTGTCAATTGCAAGCAAAAGTAAAAATGTTTACCTCCAATCTTCTCCTTTTTGCTTGAGCGTTGCTGGTCCGTTTCTTCTTTGACTGCTTGATTTTGTTTCACGCGCACAATTCACTCTCTCCGCCTCGTCTCCTCTTCCAAAAAAAAACAACCCTCTGGCTTCATGCGCACAATCTACTCTCTCCACCTTGTCTCCTCTTTCAGAAAAAGCCAACCCACTCGCTCTGCCTCTTCTCCTTTTTCAGAAAAAGCCAACCCTATCGCTCCACCTCTTCTCCGCTTTCAGAAAAAGTCAACCCACTCGCTCTGCCTCTTCTCCTCTTCTGGAAAAAGCCAATCCACTCTCTCTGCCTCTTCTCCTCTCTCGGTAAAAGGTAAAAACTTCTTCCTGAACCGGTCCTGTTGTTACAGTTCACTGCACAACAATAAGGCATGGTTTTTCTTTGGAAATTCCTGAACGCACGTCTGCACTCAAGCCGAACGGCAATGTAAGTAAACGGAAGTGGACTCAACTCAAGCGGTTTGTTTGTCTTAAATGATGTCACGTGCTGAGTGGTCACAAAAATAGCCAAACAGAAATTCACCACGATCCACGCTAACTTATTTTAATTGTTACTTATTAACAATACTTCTTGGGACTAGAAGAAAATTACAGAGTGTTTTTTAACATATGAAGTTTCAAATGTGCATAAAATTAAAACCGTTGCCTATGAGCTTTAAATGTTTCCCAGTTCAGCAGATGATTGCCCCTTTGTGGAGACAGGCAAGATATGTGCATACAACTGCCATCTTTGGCATTATGGACTTTTCTCAAAGATTTCTATTCAGAATTCTTAAAGTGGGATGTCTCCTCCCTTATAATGTCTCTGGTTTAAACAATATTATTTCACTGTTGTTAGCCAAACAATTAAGTCATTGCACCTCAGCTGCAGTGTTATATGGAATTTAATGTCCTATTAGAAAATGTGACATCATTAATGAATATGTTGGTGCATGAAAAAACATGATATTGGGTAATATATGACTAGTATACCATTCCACTACTACAGCAGTTCAGAAGATCACTAACTGCCAATCAAGAAGACATGGGAAATAATCATTAACTTAAACCAACATTATCCAAAAACAATGTCCAATTTTTGACATTTAAAATGCCTTGACATCTCAGTCAGGAAACACACAAATTCCAAGAAGACAGCACAAACCAAGACAAGCAAAGTCACCCAAAGTAATTGCAAAAAAGCATAAACACAGCCTGCATATTTGTTTCCTTTGGCTCAATAAGGCATGTTGTCAAGTTTGCTGAGCTTGCTTTCTAACCTGCAACATGAAAAACCCAATTTTGTATGTCTGCCTGTCCTAATGAACTAAAAATGTGGTACTAACTAATTGGGATATAACAAATTAACACTGCTGAATAATGATTTTCTCATATAACATTTAGTATTGGAATAAATGTTTCAAACCATTTAACCATCTGATAACCATGGTGTTCATTTAATCTGAACACCTAATCCAATAACAATCACCTCAGATTTGCAGCCCAGGATCATATGAATACTCTACCAACCTGCAGATAATGACTGGCGCGTAGTGAGGATTTTAGATCCTGATGGACTGTGGGCTTGTCCAAGTTGAGGGAGGATTTTCGGTATGCTTCTTTGGCCTGGCTGACAGTAAGCGTGGACCAGGAGCTCCTTTTCATGAACTTTCCTTCTGGTGGCATGGAAAGGCTCTCACAGGCTGAGCACTTAACATCATTGCTGCTCTTGGAGGTTTTGAGAGAGTGGTCACCAAAGTGAGGGCGTACAGATTCAGAGATACAATGACCTGTGTGATGCCGGGTCATACCACTAGGAGTGCGGAAAGTGCCGTCACTGTCCAGGTTATCGTCAGAGCTCCACCAGCTGCCTGAGCGATGCTTGCGTTCCTTGCTCTTGCTTCGTTTGATCCCATGTTTGGATGAGTGGTGGCCACTGTGGTGGTGGTGGGCCCCACCTTCCCCTTTAGCACCATTCATTTTGGATGAGCCCTCCAGGGAGTGGGATTTGGTGAAGAGCTTCTGGACAGAGTGCACCAGATGGCGAATTCGTCCAGGACTCTCACTGCGCTGCTCAGAAGCGGAAGTACGCTGGTACTGCAATGTGTGGAAACCATCGCGGTGCACTGGAAGCTGCTTCTCAAATTGATCCAGGAGGTTGGCAGGAATGCGATTGCTCTTGCTAACAGCATGATGAGAGGGAAATGATGAGGCAACAGCAGCAGAAGTGGCTGATGTGGTGATGGTAGCACAGTCATCTCGGGAGGCTGAGTCATAGTACTGGGAACCATAGTGCATTCTTGGAAATGTGCTGCTGGAGATGTGGTCGGCAGTTCCAGTGGGTTGCAGCACTGTTGGTGAAAGCATCATGCAGTCGGAGTGGATGGAGCTACGAGGAGAGTAGCGCTGGTGGTGCTGGTAGTCCATGGCACAGCTTTCTGTTGGGCTAAGCAGGTAGGTGTGACGTATGTCAGACGAGTGAACACCATGAATGTCATGAGGTCGATCAAACTCCACCAGGCCACACGGGGAGTGGGGCAAGGGGAGCTGATGATGCTGGCCACGGCTGCCCGATAAGCCCTTCATGTTCCCAGGTTGAGGCAGGTTTCTGTCCTCATTGAAGTGTCGGGAAGGTGACCAAGGGGTAGATGGGGGGTCTGTAAAGAAGATGGAAAAAAAGTGAGTGGAATGGAGTAGAGACTGCAAACTTATATTACTTTTTTATGCACGGATCTTGAATGTACTAATTAGCCTGTCTCAAACAGAACTTCTCATACTGCAAAGAATCTCAAAATGGAACCCTTACCTATTCTTGAGCCCCAAGAGCGCCTCTTTTCCTAGCAATAAATACACTCAGAAACAAACATATGATCTTAAAGTCAATATACTATATAAGCTAAATTTATCTTCCTCTCAGGTAGTAGAAGTCTTAACAAAACTAACTGAAAATGGAAAACCAAATGGACTTCCTATGCTTGGAAATCTTCTTGATATGTTTAATCATGGGCCTAGAAATAAGAGAAGGAGAGGACAGGACAGTCATCAAAATCACTGTTTTAGTTCAGATTCACAAAAGGCGTGAACATCCATCCATCCATCCATCCATCCATCCATCCATCCATCCATCCATCCATCCATCCATCCATCATCTGTAGCCGCTTATCCTGTTCTACAGGGTCGCAGGCAAGCTGGAGCCTATCCCAGCTGACTATGGGCAAGAGGCAGGGTACACCCTTGACAAGTCACCAGGTCATCACAGGGCTGACAAGGCCTGAACATAATCTACGTAACATATACACTGTATAAGTAGTCAGCTACCCATCTAAAAACTGTCATGAACCAGAACAGAACCAGTACAAATTGGACTGAAAATAAAAGCTAAACAAGAAGACAGAGTCACCTATATCCCCTGCCCTATATACCAACTATATACCAAGTTTCAAGATATTATTTGTCACATTTTTCAAGTTCTGCTGCAGGAAATCAACCCTACCTCTTTACCCTGACCTCAGCAGCCCATGGCATAAGCCCATGGGACCTTTGGTCCAGGTGAGCTAAAAATTAAAATTTCTCACATTTCTTAGTATCAAAAGGCATATACCAACTTAATCAACTTAATCAACACATATACCAACTTTCAAGACCATCCCACTCATAGTTATCAAGTTCTGCTCCAGAAACAAAACCTACCCCAAGACTAACCTGAGAGGCTAAGTCTGGAATTGTTTCCATGGAAACATGAAAAATTTAAATTTCTCAAATTTCTTAGTATCAAAAGGCACATCTACATCACTTTGTTAACATGTATACCAAGTTTCAAATCCATATCATGAATAGTTTTGGATATATGCTCCGAAAACAGACATTGCTCTTAGAAACTAAGTCAAAATTTATTTTTTATGTAAAAATTTAAAATTTTTTTTCAAAAATCCAAAATAGCAAAAGGCACCAGTTCATATGTTGCTTGATATGTATACACAGTTTCATGAAGATATCTTCAGTAGTTTTAAAGATATGGCCCGGAAATGAAAATGTGACAGGACGGACAGCTGGATGGATGGACAGCCGGACAGAACCTGTTTCTAAAAGGCACATTTACATCACCTTGTTAATATGTATACCAAGTTTCAAATCGGTATCATGAATAGCTTTGGATATATGCTCCGGAAACAAACATTGCTCTTAGAAACTAAGCCAGCATCTATTTTTATGTAAAAATTTGAAAAATACCTTTTTTCAAAAATCTAAAATAGGAAAAGGCACCAGGTCACATATTGCTTGATATGTATACAAAGTTTCATGAAGATATCTTCAGTAGTTTTAAAGATATGGCCCAGAAACGAAAACGTGACCGGACAGACAGCTGTACGGATTGACAGCCGGATGGATGGACAGAACTTGTTTCTAAAAGGCACATCTACATCACCTTGTTAACATGTATACCAGGTTTCAAGTCCGTATCATGACTAGCTTTGGATATATGCTCCGGAAACGAACATTGCTTTTAGTAACTAAGTCAAAATCTATTTTTTATGTAAAAATTTGAAAAATACTTCTTTTAAAAAATCTAAAATAGCAAAATGCACCAGTTCACATGCTGCTTGATATGTATACAAAGTTTTATGAAGATATCTTCAGTAGTTTTAAAGATATGGCCCGGAAACGAAAACATGACCAGACGGACAGACAGAACCCGTTTCTACTGGATATCCCCTGCCAA
Organism: Neoarius graeffei; assembly: GCF_027579695.1. Classification (NCBI taxonomy): domain Eukaryota; kingdom Metazoa; phylum Chordata; class Actinopteri; order Siluriformes; family Ariidae; genus Neoarius; species Neoarius graeffei. Next base: position 111,527,338 of record NC_083571.1, on the reverse strand, counting down.
ACTTCGTTTGGGCGGGGGATTAAAAAAAAGAAAAGAAAAGTTGATTTTGCTTAGATTGTCTATTAAATATCAATAGCCATAACTGCTGACATGCTGAGAATCATTTGAGACAATCATTTGATACACTGGATAATGACAATCAGTGGACAGATTTATGACTGTCTATATGGTTTGTTGACTGTCTTTCACACAGCAACATGATGTATTCATTACTTTACTGCACATTTAATGGCTCTAAAAGGCCCATTCAGCAAAGACCAGTCTATAAAATAGCTTTAGATGGTGCTGTTAATTACATGCACCCTGAAAATTTATTTTTATTTCAGTGCACAGTTCTATATTTCATCACATTTCGTAAGCAAAGTAAACTAATTGTTAGTCATTTATAAATGTGACTCATTGCCCTCAAACATACTGAGAGATAGCATGGCCACAGACACTACTTTGGACATAAAAGCACCTGTGGTCTGTTTGAATTTTAACAGTTAGATTCATCCAAATTTTGATGTTGTATCATCCATCCATCCATCCATCCATCCATTATCTGTAGCCGCTTATCCTGTCCTACAGGGTCGCAGGCAAGCTGAAGCCTATCCCAGCTGACTATGGGCGAGAGGCGGGGTACACCCTGGACAAGTCGCCAGGTCATCACAGGGCTAACACAGACACAGACAACCATTCACTCTCACATTTACACCTACGCTCAATTTAGAGCCACCAATTAGCCTAACCTGCATGTCTTTGGACTGAAACTGTATAGGTATGTTATTTTTATTGTGTGTGTTCTTCTATTTTGTCACTGTATTATCTGCACTATAGGTAGTTCTGGAGACTCTTTTAATCACAGGTTTTATCACTACATGTATGGAATGAAGACAAAACCTGATTTGACTGCAGGCCGATTTATGCTTTTGTATAAACTGTGTATGAATGAGGCTTAAAAACAAAAATCTGTGATGCATCTCACATTTCATTTCTTTATTCAATGATTCTTCACTGATTCACAGATAAATAAAACACAATTAAAACAGTTTCACTGCAACATGAAGCAAGTCATTTCATCTCATTATCTCTAGCCGCTTTATCCTGTTCTACAGGGTCGCAGGCAAGCTGGAGCCTATCCCAGCTGACTACGGGCGAAAGGCAGGGTACACCCTGGACAAGTCGCCAGGTCATCACAGGGCTGACACATAGACACAGACAACCATTCACACTCACATTCACACCTACGGTCAATTTAGAGTCACCAGTTAACCTAACCTGCATGTCTTTGGACTGTGGGGGAAACCGGAGCACCCGGAGGAAACCCACGTGGACCAGAACATGCAAACTCCACACAGAAAGGCCCTCGCCAGCCACGGGGCTCAAACCCGGACCTTCTTGCTGTGAGGCGACAGCGCTAACCACTACACCACCATGCCACCCTGAAGCAAGTCATAATTTATTAAAATTTATTTTTGACCAAGATATAGTTTTAGTCAGAAGTCGAGATCAACTGGGTCATAAGATGTAAAGGTGTAAGATAAAAGTGCACTGTGTGCAATTCAGAAGCAAGCGAAGCTAGCAAGCATGTTGGAGGATAGCCAAACTCAGACCTGTGTCATTCCCTTTCAAAGAGACTGTGTGAAAACATTGTGGATTTTATAAATTGAGAATGAAAAAAGGACTGGACAAGAGGTATATGCAGGCTCCATTATACCATCCATTATCTGTAGCCGCTTATCCTGTACAGGGTCACAGGCAAGCAGTAGCCTATCCCAGCTGACTATGGGAGAGAGGCAGGGTATACCCTGGACAAGTGGCCAGGTCACTGCAGGGCTGACACACAGAGACAAACAACCATTCACACTCACATTCACACCTATGGTCAATTTAGAGCCACCAATTAGCCTAACCTACATGTCTTTGGACTGTGGGGGAAACCGGAGCACCCGGAGGAAACACACACAGACACAGGGAGAACATGCAAACTCCGCACAGAAAGGCCCTCGTCTCAAACCCAGGACCTTCTTGCTGTGAGGCGACAGTGCTAACCATTACATCACCATGCCACCACTCCGTTATACAAAATACATTATTTCAGGAATACAACAAAGATCAAAATCAAAACAAAATCACAATGTTTCTGTTCAGAGGTGGATGGGGAAAAGGTCTTCTGCTGTTCCTGCTCAGCAGAAAACCCTCAAAGTGGCAATATTTGCACATAATACAGAAAGGGCAAAGATAATTATGCAGTAGTGACGGGAAATTTAGATCTTTTTACTGACTCGGATCTTTGAATTTTGTTCAGTAAAATGAATAAATCTTTATTTTTTTTCAAATCATTCATTCATTTTGTTCATTGGAACTAGTGTAGCCCTGTAGCCACTCTATATAGTTCTCAAACAATAAGAGCAAACTATGTAAACAAAAGTGAACTTATGAAGCTCTTAAGCAACCTTTTGGACCATATCCTATTGTGTTATTCATTTGAAATGACTGATTACTTTAAGTTCAATTGCCTGTGTGAGAGCACTGCACCTATCAATAAGATATAATTTGATTCATTCTACGATAGCCATTCACTTTAGCCTACCTGGTCATTGACCCATAGTATATGAACTTGTTCCAATAGAAAGGCAACTTAAACATCCATTCAACAGCTACATTACACACAATTAGCTAGCTACGGAAATCTTCTGATTGACTAGCTAATGTTAGTAAGTTCTCCTCTTATCTCCAGTAATAGCATTGGTCATATGACTGCTGTACCCATGTGAATAATGAATGGGAGACTCAGACCCAGAAGACCTGGAATTATGATTCGTGAATGGATCACTCTTTCCTACTGAGAATATGCAGCATTCATGTGACAAATGAACAAGAGACTTAGCCTGGGCCCGCCCATCCTAAGCGTGACGCAACACGAGGGCCTGTTGCAAGCTTAGTCTGGCCAGGCAAGCTATCTCCAGCTCTTCCAAGCTCCGGAAAAATCGGGAGCCAATCAACTTTGAGCATCTCCAACGGCCCTGGGTAGAGGCGTATTCAAGGCAGTGACGTAGTAGAACTGCGACCGGAAGCCATAGATTGTTTACAGAATCATGCTGTATTGAAAGCATTCAACGGGACGTTCTCATTGAAAACGGAGCAAAGAGCAGCCCTGGAGGTATTTATTGAAAGGAAGGACGTTTTCGCCTTGCTCCCAACCGGCTTCGGTAAGAGTTTAATCTACCAGTTAGCCCCGCTAGTAGCCAAATCAATGGGGCTCAGTGAGAATCCTATCGTCACGTCACATACGTCAGAGGAAAGAGTGATGTGATTGGTTTAAGCTTCGTCACAGCCTTTTCTGGCTTCGACCAGTAGCAAACTGAGGCATTTCAGGGAGGCGGGTCAACCACAGGCTCTGGGAAACGGTTGGGCTGAATATCTTGCCCAGACCAATAGCTCGTAGAGCTTTGAAGTCGCGTTAGCCAGACTACAAGAGACTCACACACGAAAGACCTGTCTTTATGTTTCATTGGTATCCGGTTATTTAGCACAAAAGTCTTTTAGCACAAATCCAAAGTTCTTTAACACAAATCCAGTCTTTTAGCACAAGTTCTAAAGTTTCTTAGCACACAACTCTGGATTATGGTCACAATAAAAAAAAATAAAATAAAATAAAAAAATACTCATCTTGATATAGAAAGGGGTTTATTATGATTGCTTAGGGACTGGAAGCTGGAATTTCTGCTGCTGTGCATGTTAAGGATCAGTTGTTGATCCCTGAAACGTGGACTGAAAATCCGATTCTTTGGTGTCTTTGGATATTTGTAGTTAAGCTATAACAAACCTTGAATTGTGAGCACCTTCAGAGGTAACTTCAGTCACTTCTGATCATATCACAAATTCAACTGACTGTCAATAATTAAGTGTTTGCCAAATTAATTAACCAGAGGATCAGTGGCGTGCACAGACATTTTGGGGGGCAAGTGCTCTGGGGGGAGAAAAGGGCACTTTTTTGCGCATGTGGAACACCTTATTATAAAAGTCTGAGATTTAACCCTCCTCTTGTGTTCGGGTCGCCACTGACCCGTTTTAGTTTTTAAAGGTGTAAAACAACCACTTAATGTTAATTTATTACATCAAGGCTTTTTGACTTTGCCAGGAATCTCTAGTTGAACAAAATAGAAAAATAAATTTTTGTTTTCCTAAATCTGAAAATGGTCTAGCAAAAAATATAATACTTATGTGCAGTTGTTTCTGTATGCAACGGGCTACTTCACAACAAAATAATTACAGCTTGGGCTTAGAGAGCAAACAATACATTTTCACTCGAGTCATGTGTTACCTGGCTGGTGGGGCAGAGGAAGAGCTGACTGACTGCCCGATGTGTTGTCTGCGCTACGACAAGGCCGTGGCTTCCAGGACGCTATGCTGCTGCAACCTCACATTGAATGCACTGCACGCTTGTTCACGTGACAGAGCAAGAGAGACAGAGGTCCGGTGTGTGTGCGGAGGGGGCACACATCGGGACATTATTTTCACACGCTTTTAATGCCACGGCTTTTCTAAAAGATCATGTCGACATTGGCCTCAATAAACTGTAAAAAAAAAAAATTCAAAAGGGCACTTTTTTGAACAGAGGGCAGAGGGGCAGGTGCTTGAGCACCACCTTGTGTCTATCTGTGCACGCCACTGCAGAGGATTGTGTCTCTTGCCCTGCTTGACAACATGTGTTTTGCCGACGAAGAGTGGAATCTATTCCTAAAAACGCACTCAAATTATTAAAAGTCCATTTGATATTACATATTGCTGTTTTCATATGTATTTGACTAATAAAGCTACGAAGTCTTTAACTGAAAAAAGACCAGTTTCAATGAGAAAAATGAGAATCGTATCTCCTTAGTAACCAATGGTTGCGATCTGTAAACAAACTAAATAACTTCCACTAAAGCATCCTAGAATGAATGGCAATTAAACAAAAGTGCAATATGAACATTTAGGAATGACAAAACAACCAAAATTAATATATCAATTGTTTATAATGTGGCAAGTGTGAAGCAAGAAGAAGATGAAGAAAAGTGTTCTTTGATCTTGTGCTAAATAACTTAGAGTTGTGCTAAGAGACTTTAGAACTTGTGCTAAAAAAACTTGTGCTAAAAGGCTTTTGTGCTAAATTGCTGGGTTTCAGTCACGTGACTTTTCTTAGTGGTTTTACCAGAAGTGAACGTGCTGGTGGTCTAAACAGCTGCCATAGTGCAAACAACTAGCGATAACTTATCAGAGTATGCTTGTAATCTAGAAGCCACTGCTCATTTTAGATATATTCAGAAGATTGCTATGTGCAATGGAATCGACCCCTACAGTCTGGGAAAGAAGGATTTGTCATACGATCTCGAAAACTACCCTTCAGTCGAGTTCCTCGACATTTCGAACTATCTGGTGTTGCAAACATCCTTCTACACTGCAAAACAGATGAAAGCATGGACAAGTATGGAGGCTTACAACTTTTCTGTATGTGGCTGGGTAAAGGACCTTGGTATCAAGTCACTGCCAAATGAATCCTGTATTATTTTTGCCAGTGAAAGTATGTTTTTTTTTTTTTTTAAGATTTTCATTTGCGTCTTTATGGCAGCACAGTGGTGTAGTGGTTAGCGCTGTCGCCTCACAGCAAGAAGGTCCGGGTTCGAGCCCCGTGGCCGATGAGGGCCTTTCTGTGCGGAGTTTGCATGTTCTCCCTGTGTCCGCGTGGGTTTCCTCCGGGTGCTCCGGTTTCCCCCACAGTCCAAAGACATGCAGGTTAGGTTAACTGGTGACTCTAAATTGACTGTAGGTGTGAATGCGAGTGTGAATGGTTGTCTGTGTCTATGTGTCAAGGCCTCTGCATGCTCTTGCGACAAGGCTTTCACAGACAGCTTTTCGCAGACAGTTGTAATTTATCGTTGAGCGGGGAGTAATAGGCGTGCGCAATGTTATTCACCGCTACAACACAAGGGGGCGCGAAGTCGCGAAATCGCTAGGAGTAGTTGGTGGGTGTGGTTAGTGGAGTGTTTATCCTCCGGTTACTTATAATGACTAGAACTGGAGTCGTATAGATGTACGTACTTTCTCACTTCCTCGATCAACCGCTCTTCGTGCTGCTCCATCTTCGCTCATGTTTTTAAAAATGGCGGTCGTGAAAACAAACCAAACCGGGAAAGTAGGGAAGCGGAAGTGCGTGTACAGCAGATGTAGAGTGGACCAATCAGAGCCCTCTTGTCTGCGACGCTGTCTGCGAGGCTTCTGCGGTGGTCACAATTTTTGGGAGGTGCGCGCAGAGCATCTGCGAAGGTGGGGGGGCTACGCAGACGCTATCTGCAACACCGTCTGCGAGGACTGCATTGTCAGCATAAATTGGCCTTCAGCCCTGTGATGACCTGGCGATTTGTCCAGGGTGTACCCCGCCTTTCGCCCGTAGTCAGCTGGGATAGGCTCCAGCTTGCCTGCGACCCTGTAGAACAAGTAAAGCAGCTAGAGATAATGAGATGAGATTTGCGTCTTTACATTGAAGCACTGCAAGTTGTAGTGTAAACAAACAATAGTTCGCTTGATTCTCACTTGTGTTGGCTCTGATCTCTCAGGTAAATCATTCACAAAGATCATCAGAAACCCCTTTAAAGACCTGGATCTTAGTTAAACAAGACAGAGAAGTGATCACAGCACATTGTAACTGTACGGCTGGGTAAGAAATTTGTTGCAACGTTCATGCATATGGACTTTGTGAGGAGTGAGGAGTAAACAAAGAAACAGCTGGGGACATTAGCGCTTCGTGACGGAAAAAAAGTACTTTAAAATAACAACATAGCAAGGAAAGTATTTGGAAAACACAAAGGACATAGCTGAGAGGGATATACAAACCTTTCACCAAGTGATCACTGCAAACTTGAGCATGCTTCGACTTGGCTCCCTTCAAATTCAGTGAGATGTTCAAAAGCCACCTTTCTCTATGTCTTTTTGTGAAATCTTGTGTTCGTTCACTCTTTTTTATTAGTTCACGGGGAACCCTGAAGAAACTTTTATCAGTTACAAGGTTTGGTCTAATTGAACAACCTAAAACAACACAAGCATAAGGCATTTTTCATGTGAGCAATGCACCTTCTCTGTACAAACGCTTTGTCAACTGAGCTCTGGTAGACCACCAGCTAAAGTTTTGAATAACTAATGAGGCGGATGTGACATCACGTGAAACCCAGCAATAACCATAAACCTCTATGTGCATTTGAATATGCATGTTCATATGAATATGACCAGCACCAGCACCATCAGCTCCACAGACAGCCTGCTGGATGATCTCAACACTTTCTACACCCACTTTGAGACCTCCAGCTACAGCACAGAGAGGAGGCACACACACACCTGGACCACCCAACCCCCCTCCCCCCACCAACAGTCTCATCAGGCCAGGTACACAAAGCTCTGAGGAGGATCAACCCCAGGAAGACAGTAGGACCAGACAACATCCCTGGGTGGGCCCTCAGAGTATGTGCCAATGAGCTGGCTGATGTTTTCACCACCATCTTCAACCTTTCCCTCAACCAGAGTACTGTTCCCTCCTGCTTCAAGTCCACAACCATTGTCCCTCTTTCCAAGAAGAGCCCACCCACCTGCCTGAATGATTACAGGCCAAAATAGCACTCACTCCAATCATCTCAAAGTGCTTTGAGAGAGTGGTACTGGCCCACATTCAGAACAGCATACCGGAAACCCTGGACCCCCTGCAGTATGCCTACAGGCCCAACAGGTCCACCTCAGACGCCATCGCTGCTGCCCTCCATTATGCCCTCTCCCACCTGGAAAACAAAGACTCTTACATCAGGATGCTCTTTGTTGAACCGAGAGTTGGCCTAGTGGTTAGCGTGTCCGCCTCAAGATCAGGAGATCGCAAGTTCTACTCAAGGTCGGGTCATACCAAAGACCATCATAAAAATGGTACCTGCTGCCATCTGGCAAGGCACGCTGTAATACAGATGCGAATGGGGAGTCAAACTCTTGTGGTTACCAGAGGATTAGCTCCCCACTGTAACCCTAGCTATGTAATAGGCGAGAGGCCGAGGGCTACCGAAACGGAGATCAGCGCCGCCCTATACGCCACATGCGCCACCTGGAAAACAAAGACTCTTACATCAGGATGCTCTTTGTTGACTACAGCTCTGCCTTCAACATGGTCATCCCCCACAAACTCACCCATAAACTGTCCACACTTGGTTTGGAACCCACCCTCTGTGACTGGCTCATCGACTTCCTGACTGGCAAGCCCCAGACTGTCAGGATTGGTAACAGGACTTCAACCAGCATCATCACAAACATTGGCACCCCACAGGGATGCATCCTCAGCCCCATCCTTTACACTCTGTTCACCCATGACTGTGTCGCCTCCCACAAGGACAACATCATTCTGAAATTCGCGGATGACACTGCAGTGATAGGATGCATCAATGGCGGTGATGAAACGGCCAACAGGATGGAGGTGGCCAGTCTGGTGTCATGGTGTGAGGACAACAACTTCACCCTCAACATGGACAAGATGAAGGAGATGATAGTGGACATGAGGAAGGAGAGGAGACCTCATCAGCCACTGTTCATCTGGGAGCTTGAGGTGGAGGGGGTGAGCAGCTTCAAATACCTGGGTGTTCACATCAGTGAGGACCTCACATGGACACTTAATACCACACAGCTGGTTAGGAAGGCTCAACAGCGACTGTACTTTCTGAGGAGGCTGAGGAAGTTTGGTATGTCACACAAGATCCTCAGCAACTTCTACAGCTGTGTGATTGAGAGCATCCTGACCAACTGCATCACTGTGTGGTACGGCAGCACTACAGCAATGGACCACAAACACCTGCAGAGGGTGGTGAAGACTGCTGAGAGGATCACCAAAACTCCACTGCCCTCTCTGCAGAGCATCTACCACCGCAGAGTCCACAGGAGAGCTGCCTCCATCCTCAAAGACCCCACCCACCTCCAGCATGGACTATTCACACTTCTATCCTCAGGCCGGAGGGACAGAAGTGTGAAATGTAAGACAGTCAGACTAAAGAACTCTTTCTTTCCCACTGCCATCAGACTCCTGAACAGCTGACAGGAGTCTATTACCATGGACTACCTCCCTGTAAATTGTCCTTGACTGTTTACATCTGTTTACATTTGTTTGCACATTACTGCCCTTTTTGCTGCTGTTCCTTGACTGTTTACATCTGGTTACATTGTTTGCACATTCACATATTTCTGCCCTTCTGCTGCTACATCTGATCATTGCCTTATTTTTGTATTACACTACCTATTTTGCACCTCATTTACCTTTATTTTGTACTATACTGGGTGTTTTTGTTGCTTTTGCTTTTCTTCACTTTTATTTTTGCACTATATTGCCTTTACCTTGTATTACTTCTTCCACCTATTTATTTATTTGTAATTGGCATTCATGGTGGACAGCAAACTAAGAATTTCATTGTGCAAGTGGACATGTCCTTCCTGTGCATATGACAATAAACACTGAACTTGAATATGAATAAACCAACAAACTGCAGTGTGGAACTTGAGGATGAACACCCCTGATCCTACCTCAGTGAAATGTTTTAATATGCTGGAGTAAGCAAACATTCATATTAAATGAAGGTTCTCTGTTGCTTTTCGAAAGGGCATGACAATTAAAAATTTGCCATTTAATTTGAAAAAACGGCAGCACGGTGGTGTAGTGGTTAGCGCTGTCGCCTCACAGCAAGAAGGTCCGGGTTCGAGCCCCGTGGCTGGCGAGGGCCTTTCTGTGTGGAGTTTGCATGTTCTCCCCATGTCCGCGTGGGTTTCCTCCGGGTGCTCCGGTTTCCCCCACAGTCCAAAGACATGCAGGTTAGGTTAACTGGTGACTCTAAATTGACCGTAGGTGTGAATGTGAGTGTGAATGGTTGTCTGTGTCTATGTGTCAGCCCTGTGATGACCTGGCGACTTGTCCAGGGTGTACCCCGCCTTTCGCCCGTAGTCAGCTGGGATAGGCTCTAGCTTGCCTGCGACCCTGTAGAACAGGATAAAGCGGCTACAGATAATGAGATGAGATGAGAATTTGAAAAAACATTTTGAGGTAAATTGAAATAAGTTTCACTAATTTGAAAACATGAACTGGCTATATATAAGTAGCTTTGCAATTCCAGTATTTAAAACATATTCTCAATAGGGAGGAGTGATCCGTTAATGAAATGGAGAACCTTCATTTAATATGAGTGTTTGCTTACTCCAGCATATTGAAATATTTCACTGAGGTAGGGCCAGGGGTGTTCATCCTCAAGTTCCACACTGCAGTATGGTGGCTTATTCATATTCAAATGCACACAGACAGCTTCAGTGTTTACTACACTATGCAGTTTGAGAAGGTCACAGCAGATGACAAACTGGCACAATTCTTGATAGTTGTGACTGGATGCTTTATACTGAAATTAAAATAAAATCACAGGAGAGATTATACTGACTGATGTACAGTATACAATATTGGTTGGATGAGAGAGGAGACTTTTGAAGGACTTAAGTAATATAAAATAAAAATTAATGGAGTAAAAACTACATTTTTTTTCATAGAAGTGTAATTAAGTAAGAGTACAAGTATTAAATAATATTCAAGTAACCAATAAACACCAAAAAAGAATACTGAAATATTGTATTGAATTATAATTAGTCAAGTATTTTCAACTCCTGGCCAAACTTTGTTCTTTTAGGCTTTGTTATATGCACTGTATGTGATATGTAATGTATTGCTTCATATATGGAAATTTGGAAAGGTCTTGATCAAAACCCTCATATATCCAACTGCCTCTGATGCTTATTTGATGCACAGATACAGAAAAAAAGGTGAATCTTAGAAATATACATTTTTAATGTCTACCAGGTGCAATACCTTTGGAAGCCTCTATGGATCTCATCTCATTATCTCTAGCTGCTTTATCCTGTTCTACGGGGTTGCAGGCAAGCTGGAGCCTATCCCAGCTGACTACGGGCGAAAGGCGGGGTACACCCTGGACAAGTCGCCAGGTCATCACAGGGCTGACACATAGACACAGACAACCATTCACACTCATGGTCAATTTAGAGTCACCAGTTAACCTAACCTGCATGTCTTTGGACTGTGGGGGAAACCGGAGCACCCGGAGGAAACCCACGCGGACACAGGGAGAACATGCAAACTCCGCACAGAAAGGCCCTTGCCAGCCACGGGGCTCGAACCCGGACCTTCTTGCTGTGAGGCGACAGTGCTAACCACTACACCACCATGCCGCCACCTCTATGGATGTGAATAAAAAATGAATAATAAAACACAAATGTTTGCTTACGTAAAAGAGTTAAAGTCCCCAAAACAATGTGAAAGCTTGTCAAAATATATAAATCATTTTATATCTTTGGTCAGCCCTGTAATGACCTGGCAACTTGTCCAGGGTGTACCCTGCCTTTTGCCCGTAGTCAGCTGGGATAGGCTCCAGCTTGTCTGCGACCCTGTAGAACAGGATAAAGCGGCTAGAGATAATGAGATGAGATTAGATATCTTTGGTTATGCAAATGTTTGCCCTGCTTGATCTCACTGAGTTTTATGATTACACTCAAGGATTTTTCTGGCTGCCCTCTGTAGAGAGAAAAAAAATACTTTGGTGCTATTAGAATGATAAATATCTTGCAAAGATCCCATCTTGTTTAAAAGGCAAAATGCCAACAAAATACCCTTGCTACTTTGTCTAAGTTAAGAAGTAAAGTTGCCCCTCAATGCTTTACATGACCTCATGTTTCTTCTTTTTTTTCTTGCCTTGCAAGGCTTTTAATCCACCATTAGATGAAAAGTACATAAAAGTTACAAAAGCCATGGTACTACTAAGCGGTATTGAAGTATCTAAAGAAATAAGTTACTGTGGATGAGATTAAAGAAGAAAAGAGGGAACAGAGGATGCTAGAAGGCTAGAGAGAGAAAAAACAGAAAGAAACTTACAGATTTTATACACATTAGGTTAAAGGTAAAGATCAAATTCCCAGGGAAAAGTAGACACTTTCAGAGTGGTCAATAAAAAAAGAAGTTTATCTATCTATCTATTTAGTTCTGATCAAATAGCTGTTTTTCTACAATGATGTTAAACACCCTATGCTAAATAACTTATAAATGTGTGTTGGTGTCTCATCTCATTATCTCTAGCCGCTTTATCCTGTTCTACAGGGTTGCAGGCAAGCTGGAGCCTATCCCAGCTAACTACGGGCGAAAGGCGGGGTACACCCTGGACAAGTCGCCAGGTCATCACAGGGCTGACACATAGACACAGACAACCATTCGCACTCACGGTCAATTTAGAGTCACCAGTTAACCTAACCTGCATGTCTTTGGACTGTGGGGGAAACCGGAGCACCCGGAGGAAACCCACGCGGACACGGGGAGAACATGCAAACTCTGCACAGAAAGGCCCTTGTCGGCCACGGGGCTCGAACCCGGACCTTCTTGCTGTGAGGTAACAGCGCTAACCACTACACCACTGTGCTGCCCCTGTGTGTTGGTATAAATGTTAAAAATGGGATAATTGATTTTATTCTCATACAGATTCCCAAAATTCCCTTTTATGGAAGATTTAAGGTTCCAGATCTTTTGCAGTACATTATGGTACAGTACAGTTGTCATGGTAACCAGTGAGGAAAACACCAGCAACATTAAAAGAGACTTTCAAGGTTGTAAGTGAAAGGAAGAGACAAACTGGCAAATCCTTCCTTGAATAGTGAAGGGCATCCTTTTTATGTCGTGACTGCTCTAAATGTAACTGAAACCTGAATAGCAGCCAACAATGAACTGATTTATTTTTTTTTCTTATAAATCAGCTGGACCAAGTGGTAATGGTGGGGGCTTTTAAGCAGGCTCATTTGTTCATTTGGCTCATCCATTCATTCATTCTGAATACAGCTTGATCCTGAGCCTGGGTTATTGTCTGTGCAGAGTCTAGCCAAATCAGTCCAAACCTTTCTGTTGAATAAACGTGCACTGTGTCAAATGTTAGAAGGCATTTAATATCCTTGCCTGAGAGAGGGGGAAATGAATCCCTCATAGACATCTAGTCCTTAGGCAGTGCAGTAGATGAACTCAGAACTCTGCCATGTTTGACATGCCAATAAACTTCTCTAGGGATTTAATACACACAGTCACCCAGTAACAAATGGAGTATCTGATCTGATTGCAATGTGTATTTTCCAGGTCAGAGAAATCAACTTGTAAATGTCTCTTCAGGATTTTGTCTGACCCAGCAGATCTTGGTGAAGGCATGAAAACAACTGTGCCACAATATCAGAGACACTGTTTGATCATGGGGTGAATTTATTTATTTATTTATTTATTTTTGTCTCTGCTGACTGCCTGGTGCTTTCAGTTTGGAAAACGTCAAATGTCAAATGAGTTTATAGATCTGAGCTGCAAAGCATTCTACAAACTTGCAACACTATTGAATTCTCAAAGGTTCAGAAGGTGTCAGTAATTGAAATAACAATGTTAAATTAATACAGCCTTTCTGACACACCATGGGCGGTGGTTGCTCAGTGGTTGAAGCTCTGGGTTAATTGATTAGATGGTCAGAAGCTGTTCAAAAGGGGTTCAAGTCATCAAGCTACCACTGCTGGGCCGTTGAGCAAGGCCCTTATACGAGTGGCATATTATCGCTGATCCTGTGCCAGTGTTAATTCTGTCAATGAAAATTTTGATGATAAATATTCATTGACAATCTTGACTAAATTGTAACGACAATGTATATAAAAAAATATTTGACAATGAAAATTATGGCGATATTTCTGAGAGGCCAAGGGCTATCGAAATGGAGATCGGTGCTGCACCCCTACACCTCAAAGAGCTGGCTAGTACTGGGACAGGAGACTGCCTGGGAAGACCAGATTCTGGCATAAGATGGACTTTGACTTTGAATGTTATAGCTGAAAGTTCTTTGCAAGCTAATTTATCTTTTTACCCCACACACCTCTTTCAGCAAGGAAAAGACACTGGGCAGTAGAAACAGGAGAAGGGAGAGTTCTCATGACCCATGAACAAATTCACATCTGATTAATAATGTCCACGAAAACTGTCCCTAGAGTTTTTTTTTTCCCCTTGGGTGGTCTTGTGGCTAACTTACCATATAGTGCCATAAACCAGCCACCCCTACAGGGGACAATGTAGCCCTAATATGTCACAGAATGCATAATTGATGAAACCTTTGTTCTTGCTTGTAAATGTTTTTTTTTTTTAAGAGTGAGTTGGATCTGTTTTAGCCTACCCTGGTTGTTGGAGTACACTACATAGACTGGCTATAAAGTAATTCATTAGGCTGTACAAATAGTAAAAGAAAAAAGAAAAAGAAAAAAAAAACTTTTTTAATCTTTCAGATTCCAGAGACTATATCTGTATGGCAGATAACAGGCTATGAAAAGGAAAAACAGATAACAATTCCAAAGGTGCTCTCTTTGGCATCAAAGTACCATCCATCCATTACCTGTAACCGCTTATCCTGTGCAGGGTCGCAGGCAAGCTGGAGCCTATCCCAGCTGACTATGGACAAGAGGCAGGGTACACCCTGGAAAAGTTGCCAGGTCATCGCAGGACTGATACAGAGAGACAAACCACTATTCACACTCACATTCACACCTATAGTCAATTTATAGCCATGAATTAGCCTAACCTGCATGTCTTTGGACTGTGGGAGAAACCGGAGCACCCAGAGGAAATCCATGCAGAAAAGGGTACAGCATGCAAACTCCACACAGAAAGGCCCTCATCGGCCACTGGGCTCAAACCCAGAACCTTCTTGCTGTGAGGTGACAGTGCTAACCACTATACCACCATGCCACCATCAAAGTACCATCCAGATGCAAAAGAACAACAAATTAAAGAGAAAGCCTATTCTTTAGCCTTGTGGATAGGTCATACTGGTCTGCCAGCCCAGACAGTGGAGGGCAAGGACTTCATTAAAATAAAGGAGGTAGTCAACAGGAGGCTGGCCGTAACCTCATTGAGAGCATTTTTAAGAATGAAAGAAAGAAAGATAGACTGCCCATTGCAGGGAAAATAACTATTGGGCTTGACACTTGGAGAATCAAGGGACTTCATGCTTCCTTCCTTGCTGTAAGTGCATGTTACTTTTGCATTGTGCATAACCAACCTGAATATATATTACTCAGCCTCGAACAGATCTCCCACCCACATACTGCCTATTCTATCAAAGCTTATGTTCACCAGTGCACTGAAATGTGGGGAATACCAGAAAACAAGATTCTGATAATGGGATCAACATGGTTGCAGCATTCAGAACAGAGGAAAGGGAACCCAGTTCTGCAGATACAGAAGAGAATGAGAGGAGTGAGGGAGAATATAAGGATGAGGAGACAAAGTAAGACCATTATAGAGTTATTAAATTTTGAGCAAATAATATTTGAATAATTGAAACAAATTGTTGATTTTAACCATTGTTTTTGTTGTGGGACCACAGTTGTGCCATAAGTAACAAGGATATCATGGCTTTCATTCTATTAAGTTTACTGCATTGTCCCTTGAAGGGAAATTTGTTTTACAGCAAGACATACACAAGACAATAAAAACAGGTATTGAATTTTTGAGTGTATTGAATTTTTTCTAACAAAATTTAGGCTTTTAATTTTATATGATATATGAAAGAATTACGGTGAGTAAGTAACACTGTGATGACCCCCTGTGGTGTCATGTTGAAGTGTGCTTTCCAGGTGGTGTCATCTGGGGGGGGGGGGTCTGTTCATGACCTGTTTTTTACTATGCAGATGATTAGTGGCAACTCAGTACACCTGGGCCTGGTGTACTGAGTTTGGTAAAAGCAGAGGTGGAAAGTAACGAATTACATTACTCACGTTACTGTACTTGAGTAGCTTTTTTGTGTACTTATACTTTTTCAAGTAATTTTTAAAGAGTGTACTTTTACTTTTACTTAAGTATGTTTTCTTTTAAGTAGTGTACTTCGGTACATTTTACATCACAACCGTTACTGAGTAAAAAAAATAAAAAATAAAAAAAGGCTAAAACGGAGAAGGGGAAATGCGTTCTGGAAATGAATCACGGGAAGGACAGTTGTTGCGCGCGAGTCTCACACAGATGATGGCGGACATGCACCGGTGCTTTAAGGGGGGGGCTCACGCCCCTGGGCCACAGCCAATCAGGGGCCTTGTAATATTAATAAAATAATAAACTGTCGGAATCGTGGGCCTACATTAATGTACGGATAGAAATAAGGTTAGAAATAAATGAGCGCACAGTAGCCTGCTGTAAGAGACATGGTGGATGTGGTTCGCGAAACGAACACCCACAACTGTACCAGAATAAAATGGAACAAAATGTAATGTCACGCACGAAAGCGCGCCAAAGACTGCAGACTACTGAGACACAAATTTAGAGGCTTTGAAAGATGAAGCGTTCACATGTTAGCGGGGCGCATAAAAGGAAAAAAAGAGAGAGATGCAGGTAATGATAGAATCGTTGCCTAAAGTCACAGACTTTTTTAAGGTAAGGATCACCAATCTGTTCAGAATATCAGCTACTTATCAGTTATCAGCCTACCAGCAGCTAGGCTATGTGCAGCTAGGCTAGATATGCTATGATCTGTCCAACAGTAAAATAAATCAGTTGTGATTTGAATACGTGTCGTGTGATTTGAGTTATAATCCTGTTAGTATAATAGCATATTTCGATGGGGATAATAAAATGTCTAAAACGGCATCTACTGAAGAAATTGATGAAAAGATTGTAGGCTATAATGTTCACAGTTCGGGCAGCAGACAGAGTAAGCATACTGAGGGGAATAGCAATACAAAGCTAGTGCAGATCCACATTTCTCGCTAGCTGTGTTGGGTGTGTTGTTAACCCGTGTGGATTTAAGTGAAATACTTGAGAAGTTCTGTGGTCAAGACAGCGTTTTAAGGTAAGGACGCTTGATTATTAATGTTTGCCCACCATGGCTTGTTGTTGACGAAAGGCCCACGTGATTTTGCCTTATGCAGCTACTGCTAGCGTCATGCTTTGAACTAGGTTAAGCTCATTTGCGCTAAAGGATGGGTTTATTGAAGGACTTTGATGTAGCTAGTTTCTTTTAAAAAAATCGTATGCTCAAAACAGTATGCCCGTGTTCATCATGTTTAACTTTTTTCTTGATGGAGTGCGTGAAATAGGGCTGTGCGATGCCCCCTTAATTGGCATCGACGATGTTTACAGTGCAAACATCATGATGGACGATCATATTGTGGGCGGGGGGGGATTTTAATACCACATTATTAAATATATTATTATTATTATTATTATTAAAAGTATTAGATACTCATCCGAGGCTTTGGCACGTAAAGAAAAAAAAGCGCTAGGTGATGTGGAATATTTGGCCTTGATAACGGATATGTGGTCCAGCTGCAACATGATGCCCTATATGTCAGCTACCGTACATTATGTGGACCGAGAGTGGGCAATGCAGTCCAAATGCCTGCAGACAAGTTTCATGCCAGAGACACATTCAGCGGACAATTTAGAAGACGCATTGCGCGAGACACTTGCCGAATGGAAAATAGAGGAGAAAAAGATTGCCTGCAACAACGGGGTGAATATTGTCACAGCCATCAGGCAATTGAAATGGCCGTGGTTAAGTTGTTTTGGGCACAATTTGAACCTGGCCATAACCAACTTGCTTGCGCAACAGAGGGCCAGTACAGACCGAGCGTTTGGAGTTTGCCGAGCAGTCAACACTGCATTTGCGCACAGCTGGCTTCGGAGAAATGAGCTGCGCAAAGCGCAGGTGGAAACGAACCTCCCCGAGCACTCACTGATCACAGTAAGATATTAATCTGCTCTAACAATGAAAGACTAGTATTCAAACTATGAGAAGAAACTACACTTAAGCTATTACTCACTGTTTATTTACACCATATCAATTGAAGATGCGTTTCAGCCTTTAGTGTGCACTTGAACGTGCTAATTTTTCCAATTTATTAGTGTTTGAATTATTGCACCAGCTTTTAAAATCATGATTTAATATTTTTTTTTTTTTTTTTACTGTCTTTACATTTGTCAGAATCACCTTCATTCTTCCATTTGGTTTGACATTATGGCTTAGAGTGGACCATTCTGTGTCTGAAAGTGGGCCTATATTTACCAGATTAAAGTTATTTGACTTCTGCCGAAGTCTGCGCTTCACTGCCGTTTGATAAGGTGCAATATTTCCCGACTGTTAATAGTGGCTATTTGTTTGAACAACATGACAAATTTTACATTAAAAGTATAGTGTAGGCTAAAAAATGAAGTCAAAATTTATTATTAGTAGCATACTGTATTTGTGTAACCACATGTTATGTTCACTAGCACGTCCCTGCACCATAGCCTACGTGAACAAGCGGTAATAGGATATTACTTTATAATGATTTATATAATTATGTATTTATAATATGTTATATATGTATATATTAAACCTAACTAACTAAACTAACAAAAAACTAACTTTTTAGGGTAAATAGGCCCAGATGATACCGTATATGCATGATTATGACAGGAGGGGGCGTGGTATCACGATGGTGGCTCTCCATCGTGATGGATGACCACCATCGTCGATGGACGATGGCATCGTCTATCGGCACAGCCCTAGCATGAAATATTGTTGCAAGTGGTATTTTGATGCAGTCATGTCAAAAAGGCAGTTGAATGCACGGTCTCATTCAAGGAGAAGGAAGACTTGCATGATGCTTGAACATAGATCGGTAAAATAGACCCTAGTAGGACTTGGTTTCGTGTATTTCGGTCTGTAGAGTTATGAGTTTGGCCGCTGTCCATGGTGTTTACGTTTCATGTGGCCGCCAAGCCAAGTACCTTGACTTACAGTGAATGTTTGTTTTCATGCCGCCGAGCTATTTTTATGTATTTTATTTTTAAAAGGACTTGTCTGTAGGTGTGTGTGTTTTATGTTTACAACACAGAGGTCTACATTATAGCGCACGCAGGCTTGTGTGGTTATCTCTGGCCATGCCCCTGCGTGAAAGTTACGCAGTATCACTGTCCTGTCCGTTGTAATAATCAGAACCAGCTCTGTAATGATAATGCGCACGTTCTTCTCTCCCTCGGTGGTCGGATGTGTTGAGCGATGTGAGCGTGGGCCTTGCGCAGCTACGCTGAGCCAAACGTAACCTATCGTAGGCTTCTAGGCTAATTACGCACTTACACTGTAAATGCTTGACACGTATTGCAAATAAAATAAGAGTGTTTTCCTGGCCAACGGTAAAGGTAGGGTTGACAGGTAGCCTATGAGGGGCCTAGCCCCTGGGCCACGGGTGTTGATAAAGCGCCCCTGCGGACATGGAGGAGACCGAGGAACCTGTGGTGGACGACCTTGCAGAAAACGCAATTTCTTCCAGTAATGAAGTGCACCCCTGGCCCTACATACGTGATCACTTCAGCTTCGTAGAGAAAATCAAATCAAATCAAGTTTATTTGTACAGCGCTTTTAACAATAAACATTGTCGCAAAGCAGCTTTACAGAATTTGAACGACTTAAAACATGAGCTAATTTTATCCCTAATCTATCCCCAATGAGCAAGCCTGTGGCGACGGTGGCAAGGAAAAACTCCCTCAGACGACATGAGGAAGAAACCTCGAGAGGAACCAGACTCAAAAGGGAACCCATCCTCATTTGGGCAACAACAGACAGCCTGACTATAATATTAACAGTTTTAACAGGTATAACCCTCAACTGTCCTCATGGGGCCGTCCTTCACAGGAGTGGGGCGATAAAACTCCGACCAGACACAGGGCACCAGGATGGACCAAGCAGGTCCGAGGGGCAGAAGAGGCCAGCATCTCAGTCCCAGGATCAACATGTAACTCAGAGGGACAGATGGGGGGGGGAAGAAAAGGGGTGACAGTTTCATTATGCAATGCAGATTATGTGTGCCCAAGAAGACAACCATTGCGGCATACAAAAATTCGACGTCTAATCTGCGCAAGCATGTTGAGGTAAGTATTGTCATTGGCATCATAATCACGGGCGTAGATAGAGGGTGGGACGGGTGGGATTCGTCCCACCCAGATTTAAATTCACCTCGTTCGGTCCCCCCCCACTTATAGGGAGGAAAAAATGTCTATGCTGTCTTTCTTTGCATAAGGCAAACCTCACGGAAAAATCAAAAGACTAATTACCATTCGGTTTATTGAGGTGCACAGCAGTGTATACATAGTTGCAACAACTCACATAAAACAAAACAAAGACTGATATTCGGTTGGTTGAGCTGCGCAGACTGCACAGGTTGCGAGCTCGAGCTTGGTTGCTATGGTTACCCACAACAAGTTTGACAGGCATATCGGGGTTGGGGTTGGTTTGCTGGCAGCTTTGTCCCCCCCAGTTTTTTGTCCCCCCCAGTTCAAAAAACGTATCTGCGCCCCTGATCATAATGTTTCCTTTCCATAGTAAAACCGACAATAGGCTGGTTATATTCCAAAAATAGTGGATGGCATTGCTAATGTTGAAGTAGCAACCTGTTGGTACTGTAACATAACGGTAACTAGTCTGTTATTCGGTTGGCTA
Organism: Neoarius graeffei; assembly: GCF_027579695.1. Lineage (NCBI taxonomy): Eukaryota > Metazoa > Chordata > Actinopteri > Siluriformes > Ariidae > Neoarius > Neoarius graeffei. The sequence goes on along the minus strand of NC_083571.1, from coordinate 111,506,783 downwards.
ATCATGCAAGCAAGTTAGCTCGCCAACCTGACGTGATCAGTCCTCCTACCATTCTACATCCAACAGGCCAGAAAGGAATACTAAGCAAAACAAATAATGTTTGAATTGAATTGTTCAATAACACACAGTGCACACAGGCAAGCTACGAGATTTCGGTGCAACATTTCACTTTCATATTTCATGTACAATGCTTTGTGCGTGGTCAGGGCGATGTAAACGACATGACTGTGTGTATTGACCTTTTTTGTTTGTCTCAGTTTTAATGCAGCATTATCCTAAGCATTCAATTTGATACACTTCCTTTAAATAAAACATCTGGGTTGAGATGTACATATATCCTTGTTTCCTCTTCTTTTTCATTTTTGCACAACACAATGGAGGCAGAAAACACCCATTGTTAAAAGTAACGTTTTACTTTTACTCAAAGTACATTTTAAATGATCTACTTTTTACTTTTACTTGAGTAGATTTTTTGTCTGGTAACTTTACTTGTACTTAAGTAAAATTTCATCAGAGTAACAGTACTTGTACTTGAGTATAATATTTTAGTACTCTTTCCACCTCTGGGTAAAAGCCATCTTCAGATTCACTCTCCCTCTGACTTGACTGCTTCTCTTTCTCTCTTTTCCCTTCTCTCTTTTGCAGGTGCTCTGTCGTTTGCTTGGTTACGTTACTTTAGTTTATTTTTTATGTTTTCTTTTGCATCATACAACACTGGCACCAGGGGCGTATCAAGCTTTCCAAAAGTGGGGGTGTTCTGGAATGGGGAAGCCATATCATTAGAAATCGGTTTATGGCTATATACATGCCCGGCGTGTACACTGTGATGTACTGTCAATGACCGATATGGAACTTTTTCATACCCATGGTCCATGGATGCAAATGAAAGGGAGGACAGCAGAAAGCCTATACTGTAAATCCAGTTGACTCCAGCCAAGTTCTGCATTTCATGCAGAGATCTATCATGTTGGGTTTTGGTGTTGTTACTGCCAGGGCTATGTAATTATTCAGTAAGTGAAGGCAAAAAGTATTGAGTGATAATTCTAGGTAACAGGATACTGTTCTATAACAGAGATGTCAGTATTGCTGCCTACACTGGTATACACTGATATAAACAAAACCAAAAACTTCACATAGCCCAAGAAGTCATACACAGTGTATAGATCATACACCATCATGCATAACAGTTTGGACTGGGATCGCTTTGTGTGAGCAGGAGGCATGGCTAATCAGTTCATGTTGGAGAAGTGCAGCATCCTGGAAGGACCTCTTTAGTATAGCATTCAAATAAGACGGGGCAGTTCCTGCTTTTAATGTCTTTAATTATTCAAACTCGTGTACAAAACTTGTTTGCATCATGCATTACATCAGGTTTAATGCATAAAATTTGAAAATGATGCAATAGACTACACATACAACAAACACTTAATGGCCAAATAACATTACTGTACAACAATTATTGAACATTCATTCGATTTGAAATGCCTTTAAATCTCAATTGAAAAACTCTTCTAAAAAGTGATAATCAGTTATAATGCATGAAAAGTAGACTTAGTACAAACACACACACTCATAATAAAAAACTTGCCTCAACTGACTTTACAACTAGTAACTACTACTATTTAACATCACTGTCAACAAATCCTGACAACCTTACTTTACCCTGACACACTATTTGTGTTTGAAACAACCAAATGTGTTTTTTCTTTGCTCCTTATAAGAAACAAATTGTTGAGCAATCTTTTGTCTGTCCAACAGGTCAAGTTTGTTCTTCTGAACATGACACACAGCTACACTATTAAGACGCGTTTGTGTCATGCTACTTCGCAGCCACGTTTTCAGCCTTCGGAGGTTACTGAAACCCCTTTCAGCTTCTGCTGATGTTACAGGAACAACAAGAAGCAGTCTAAGGAGTGTCTCGACCTGGTCAAAAAGGCCACGGACCTCAGGACTCATCCCTTGAAAAATGAGCGCTACCTCACTACTGGACTGGAAAGTGTACTTCGCCTTAAACATTGCCAACTGAATTCTCAGGAAGTCGGAGTTTAGTTCGGGGTACTGACTGACAACATCTGTTACCTCTCCAGTCAAGAGGACTTGTTCCACATCTCTGACTGTTTGCATACCTTCCTGCAAAAATCGTTCTTTAAATTGGACATCCACAGCATCAAGAACTTTGAAATATTCTGTTCTGTAATAATCAATTGGGGATGCATGTTTATGTGCAGAAGCAGGACCAGCGAAATGGTGAGGTGGCTTGTGGGCCCGTGGAGAGGTAATGGGAGATAGATTAAGCGTTTCACACATCTTTGTGGCATTGGTGTAAACAGTGTTAAAACTCTCTGCGTTTCTCTTACGGGCATTTCTAACACATTCAACAGCCGAAAGCACACCATCAGCTGTCTGTGTTCTGGCCTGGAGGGAAACATTCAGCATCTCCAGTTCCTCAGTTGTCTCCAGTGCACACAACAGACCCAAGACAACATTTCCCTGAAGAAATTTTTCATGCAAACCTTGTGCCTTTACAGCTGCATCGGTCTGACATTCTCCCATCTCAGCCAGTGAATGCAAAATATGCTCATACTGATTGAGTACAGCACGGATTGCACCAGTGCGAACTGTCCACCTTGTTGGACAAAGAGGTCTTAGCTCAGAGGTGTGACAAGGACCCTCCTCAGACTTGGCTATCCCCTTGAAAATCTCTTTCAACTTCACTGACTGACCAAACAAATTCCCTAATTCATTTACCCACTCCAGTGAGTAGTGGACAAAACGTGTGGCAGTACAGGCCTGCTGTGTGATTAGATTGACACAGTGAGCTGCGCAATGTACGTAATGGGCCAGAGGTTGTTGCTGTTTGATAATGGCTTGGGGCCCCATTATACCTCCCTGCCATGTTGGCAGCCCCATCATAGGCTTGACCCTGCAACCCACTGATCAGCAAATTTAGATGCTGCAGTACATCCAACACAATCCTGGCCAAATTTTCTCCAGTCGTTGAGGAAACTTCATACAGACCTCATGAACTACAAGGGCATGATCGACATACCTCAGGCAAAATGCCTCTTGCTCTTTTCCCGACACATCTCGTGTGCCATCCATCATTACTGCATACTGCAGATGTGGAAGAGCTCTGATGTCATCGGCTATTCCCCTGAGGATTGAGCAGCTGAACAACTGGAGTAGTTCGTTCTGGATAAGGGGAGATGTATAGACATTCTTTCTACCCCTCAACCACTTGGCAAGGCAGGGATCATCCTCTCCCTTGTACTTGAGGAGCTGGTCAAAATTCCCTTCACCACTATCATGTCCTCGAAGAGCCAGACCCTGTCTTGCTAACATCTGTAACCCTCCAATGATTTTCAGGAGACATGCCCTTGCTTACTCCTGCTGTTGAGCAGCCACACTGCATAACTGAGACTTAACTGAGTTGTCGTCATACAAATGAGATGTCATTGCTGTTCTGTGACATTCCGATGTTTCGTGTAACCGGAATCTTTCAAGGGCTTTTCTCCAGTTTTTGAAGCCAGTCATGATAAAGGCCAGCTCTGAGCTCTTGGCCAGTGGTGACGTGTCTGAATTAAATGCTTTATTGCAATAAAAGCAGAGTACCCCTTCAACACAAGGATTTACATGAAGCCATGGAAAATTTTTGTACCAATTTATTTGGAAGGTAAGTGTAAATTTAGGAAGTGACTGCTTGACAATGAATTTCGGATCTGGTTGGTTAGGTTTATTGAACACTTGGGTAATTTGTATAGCAGCAGCACAATTATTTGCACCCTGATTTTCACGAGCATCCTCATCCTGGCATTCTCCTTCCATTCGTCTGCCTTCTCCTTCCTCTCGTCTGCCTTCTCCTTCCTCTCGTCTGCCTTCTCCTTCTGCCTCCTCCATACTGCTGTCCTCACTCCTGGCCCCATCTTTCTCATATTTATCCTCCTAATTAAAACATCTTAAATTAAAATGTGGAATTTTGATTTTTACTCCCTGTACACTGTAGCCTGGCCTTAGCCATCCTTAACCTTCCACTCAATTATCATTTGCCTACACATCTTGATATTTTTGAGCAAGGCCTCATTGGTTTTGTGAAAACCTGATACCCATTACACATGACATATCAATCAAGCACAACAGAAATGTGCTGTTGGTGTAGATTTGAGTGTGTTCTGTCAACGTTTGATAATCACACGAGTCACATTAGCATAGCTAATATTGCCTCTCTCTCTCTATCCGGCTAGTATGCTACTAACATTAAGCATTTCAATCAATACTGCCTTAAATAAAACTGGTGCACCACGGATCCTCGATCTTGAAATGAGTGCAGTGGTTGAGTGATTGAACAGTAGGCTACTCAAAGTAGTGGCACATTTGCAAGCCTGTAGGTGCAGGGGTAATATAGTCAACTTACTTGGGTCTTCTTGAAAAATGAGTCAATCGTCCCCTGCCTTTTCCTTTTCTGCATCCTTGTCAATATTGCACGACAAAAGAGGACAGCATTAATAGTCCTATGGAAATTAACACAATCTTTTAGGGCATGGCACCTGGGACAACTGTTTGAATGACGGCATCGCAAGCGCTTTGAGAAGGGTCTGTCTGCAGAGCCAGGCACAGTAAGCACTGCATGCGACGTCAAACCTGGAACGGTGAATCAGGAGCGGTAAAACTGGTGTTGGCTCTGCAGCTCTGCAGACAGATACTGTATTATTGAGCACGCTACGCAAACTGGCTATTATATTCACGCAACTGCTGATTGGTCGGGTGAGAAAAACTGTTTTGAGTCCGTTGCGTGGCTGTTTTTTGTCTAACGTTATGGCAATAGTTTACTTCCTTGTTACACATTTTATAGTAGCTGTATAATTTTCATAATGATGTCATTTTAATCTGACAAAAGTGCGGGGGATGAAATTGTGTTTCAACAAAAGTGGGGGGGATGAAAGGTACGCATCCCCCGCGGGTGATACGCCCCTGACTGGCACACACATCTCTCACTCATCCACACCCTACACCACTGACTTCTCTGATTATCCATTTCATGTTGTTTACAATATAATTTGGCCTCTTGATTTTGCTTAATTTGGATTAATAAAATACTTTTGTTAAACGTTTATGGTGGTGCATCTCCCTTTGTTGTGGCCATTGAGCCAGGTCATAACAAACATATTCTCAGCCTAGATGACAAAACATATAGCTCAAGATATGCTTGTCAAGGGGATTTTTTTTTTTACAGCCAGGAGAAATATCCTTCAGAAAAATCCAGGAGAAATATCCTTCAGAAAAATCCATTACACTTTCTGAGAAATTTATGACTAAAACATTGACTAAAATTAAAACTGAATTCAACTGACTAAAACAAAACAAAAAGACTAAAATGTAACCAATTACAGCAGGGGTCACCAAACTACGGCCCGCGGGCCAGATCCGGCCCGCCACCCCCCTTTGACCGGCCCCCAGCCCCTCTGCCCCCCATCACTTGAACAGGCCCTATGAGGCAATCCCCAAAAGTGGTCATGGCCTATTTTTTTAATTGCTTTTCGGCAAATAATAACATGTCTGCATCTCTTATTTTGTTGATTTTATCAATTAAAATTGATATTTAGTTATAAAATGAACTATTCATATTTTCCGAATTTTCGTCATATGCTCGCGATCAAGCAGTGACAGGCAGCGCACGCGCAGAGAACTGTCAGTGTTCAGGACAGCAAAATGGCGAGCGGTCAGCGAAAAGCTGACAGAGAGTGCAGAGTTTTTAAAGAACAGTGGACCACCGATTATTTTTTCGTTCAGTGTAAGCAGGGTTCGAATTATAAATTTGACCCTATGGGGGTCTCTATTTAAAAAAAAAAAAGCAATGCATACTCGCTCTCCTGGACCAGCGCACTTTTGCGCACTGCAGTGCACAGCTTTCACACACAGGCGCGCGCATGCACGCACCCACACACACACGGTGTTGCATATATATATATATATATATATATATATATATATATATATATATATATATAAACAAATTATATATATATATTGTGTATATATATATATATATATATATATATATATATATATATATATAATTATATATATTGTTAAACAAAGGAAGATCGTTGTGAGCTAGAGGACAAGTCTTCTTCGGACTTAACTTCACATTCGATTTCGCAGGCTGCAAATTTCGGTTTGCGCGCATAGTGGTGTGGTGGTGAAGTACAGCCGTACATGTTGCGGTTTAATAACACGTTCAATACAAAGTTATGGCTGCATGGTGATCGGAAATGAAATGAGTTTTATTTATATTTATATGGTGATATAGGCTATTCAAGCTTATTATGGCGATATATGACGTATTTGAGAGACTTCCACAGAAAATTAAGTTTGCTTCTTTCATGGGAGCCTGAGGGAATGGGAGCTCAGCTCCCATTGGCTCCCACGTAATTCGAACTATGAGTGTAAGGACCGTGCAGTTTGTCTTGTATGTAAAGAAAGTGTGTCGGTTTTCAAAGAATATAATCTGCGTCGTCACTACGAAACCTGCCACAAAGAGTATGTTAGTTTGCGAGGGCAAACAAGAGAAGACAGGATTCGGAGGATGAAATGCGGACTGGCTGCACAACAGAATGGATTCCTTCGCCAAACCCAGATCAACCAGGCTGCTGTCCGAGCTAGCTATAAGGTAGCTCACCTACTAGCTACCTGTGGAAAGCCGTTTACTGATGGGGACTTTGTTAAAGTATGCGTGCTTGCTGTGGCCGAGGAGGTGTGTCCTGACAAGAAGGATGCGCTCAATGCGGTGAGTCTCTTCGCACCTACTATGACCAGGCGAACCGAAGATTTGGGGGGCAACGTGTATGACCAGCTGAATGAGAGCGTCAGAATTCGAGTTTTTTGCTTTGGCCATGGATGAGAGCAATGACGTGCAGGACACAGCACAACTGCTGTGATCTATTGCTCATATTATTATAATTTCACTGTTTTTTAAAATGTATTTATTTTATAGGCCTATTTATTTGACCTTTATTAAGTGCTGCATACAATTATTATTTATATTATTAATAATATCAACAGGCCTACCTACAATTTATAATTTTCCACTCATCTTTGCCAGTGTCAATCACCTCAAATAGGCAGATGTTTCTTACCTTGACAGCTTTGATGTTATTTTTATTAGAAAACAAATAAATGGAATATCTGTGGTATTTCAAATTAAAACAAAGTGTGAAGACTCAATTACTACTTTTGCAAACCACTAGTAAAGATAAACAAATATGTGCCAGGAATCAAGTGTTAATATAGTAGTGGGGGATATAGTAGTGTGGATATAGTAGTGGGGATATAGTAGTGTGGATATAGTAGTGGGGATATAGTAGTGGGGATATAGTAGTATGGATATAGTAGTGGGGATATAGTAGTGGGGATATAGTAGTGTTGATATAGTAGTGTGGGGATATAGTAGTGGGGATATAGTAGTGTGGATATAGTAGTGTGGATATAGTAGTGGGGATATAGTAGTGGGGATATAGTAGTGGGGATGGCCGTGCCAGGCTAGTAATCTCTACTACACAATGAGGCCTGCTGGTGGTCATATTTGTCTGGGTCATACAATTCTATGTGATATAGCTGACCTGACCCCGGCCCCCCATCACAGTCAGGAACGACAATGTGGCCCCCAGAGAAAAAAGTTTGGTGACCCCTGAATTACAGTGTTCAGTATGGCTAAAACTAAATTTAAAAGTCCTGTCAAAATTAACACAGCTTCATAACAAGCTGGGATATGCGAAGAGAATAATTTCACTGTACTGTAGCATACACTCACTGGCCACTGTATTAGGGACACCTATATACCTGCTGTTTTATGCAGTGGTGGGTGATACAGTGGTGTAGTGGTTAGCACTGTTGCTTCATAGCAAGAAGGTTCTGGGTTCAAGCCCAGTGGCCGACGAGGGCCTTTCTGTGGAGAATTTGCATGTTCTCCCTGTGTCTATGTATGTTTCCTCCAGGTGCTCCAGTTTCCCCCACAGTTCAAAGTCATGCAGTTAGGTTAACATGGGGTGGCCTTGAGCTGAAGTGCCCTTGAGCAAGGCACCTAACCCCCAACTGCTCACTGCTCTGGGTATGTGTGTGTGCTCATTGCTCACTTGTGTGTGCACATGTGTGTGTTCACTGCTTCAGATGGGTTAAATGCAGAGGATGAATTTCACTGTTTGAGTGTGCATGTAACAAATAAAGGCTTCTTTTTCTTATCTAATCAGCTAATCATTTAACAGCAGCACAATGCATGCAGTCATGCAGATACAAATCAAGAGCTTCAGTTAATATTCACTGCAAACATCAGAATGGGAAAAAACTGTGATCTCTATGACTTTCACTGTAGCATGGGTGTTAGTGCCAGATGGACTGGTTTGAGTATTTCAGAAAATGCTGATCTCCTGGGGTTTTCACACACAACAGTCTCTACACAGAATGGTGCAAAGAACAAACAAACAAACAAACAAACAAACAAAAACATTGAGTGAGCAACAGTTCTGTGGGTGAAAACAAATGCCTTGTTGGTAAGGGAGGTCAGAGGAAAATGGCCAGATTGGTTCGAGCTGCCAGGAAGGATATAGCAACTCATATAATCACTCTTTACAACCGTGGTGAACAGAAAAGCACCTAAGCATGCAACAGCAGAAGAATACATGAGGTTCCACTCCTGTCAGCCAAGAACCAGAATCTTAGAAGCAAAAACAAGTTCCTGTTAAAGTGGTCAGTGAGAGAGAGAGAGAGAGAGAGAGTGTGTGTGTGTGTGTGTGTGAAAATAAAGGCTTTCTTCTTTTTTCTTTCAACCTCTTCAAGATTGTTTTCAATCTCTCCAAGTTCTCTCACACCACCACATTGCTATGCTTCCTCCACTGGATTCCTGTACTTGCCTGCATTTAAAACATTAATGCTTTTATCAACACGTGTTTGTGGAAGACTTCCGGTTCCAGCTGAGTGAACGCTGGCGCAACTGGCTGCCGCTGCTCGCTGGCAACTTCTAACCACTTTTAAAGTGATTTTAAGGGTTTCTCACCTGACTCTGCTTGCCCTGGCGTCCAAGAGACTGGGTCCCTGTGCACAATGTGGTCCGATATGATATGTATCTGGTCCATGATTATCTGGCCTCTCCTGTTGCTGGTCCACCAACCCGCGACTGGTTTGCTTCAGTACTCAGCTGCGGAGCTTCTCCGGCTACGTTTTCACCTGTATGCGCCTCTGCCGGCTCTACTTCACTTTCATCCGGATATCGCCTCCCAGCCTCACCGGAGATACATTCACCGTGGATCCCGCTGGAACCTTCGTCAAGACACCTCGACAACAATAAAATCCATCTGGTCCATCTCTCGTCGCCCTCCACGAAACACCAGTCGAGTTGTTGACCACAGTGTGCTAGCCAGCCTGGCTCTGTTGGCTAACATTGCTGTCATAGGCGACAACACCACTGTCAACTTCGGTCTACTCAACATCCGCTCCCTTACGAGCAAAGGGTCTCTCATCCAGGATCTCCTCATTGACCATAAGGTTGACTTTCTCTGTTTAACTGAGACATGGCAACAACCTAATGACTTTTCCCAAATCAATGAATCAACTCCTCCGGGGTTTGTTTACATCTGTCAACCTCATGGCTCCGGCCGGGGAGGAGGTCTCGCGATAATTTACCGCGATAAATGGAAAGTCTTACCAGTGTCTCTACCTGCCTTCAGCTCCTTTGAATTTACTGTATGTCAACTGTCTGGATCTACTCCCACCATCATTGCAACTGTCTACGCCCCCCCCCCCCCCCCCAAAACCAAACAAAAACTTTTTAAATGATTTTGCTGCTCTGTTGACACACCTCTCTACTCTCTCACCAAACATTATTTTGTTGGGAGATTTCAACATCTACATGGACAATATCAACAACACTCTTACCAGAGACTTTTCATCCTGCCTTGAGAGTTTCAGTTTTCAGCAGCACACCAATGTTCCCACTCACTCCAAAGGTCACATCTTGGACTTAATTTGTTGCTCTGGTATCTCCCCCCTTGACTGTACAGCAAATAAACTCCCTATAACTGACCACTTCCTCTTCTCATTTAATACCAAACTCTCTCTCTCCACTACTAAGCGCCCTCGTCTTATTTCTTTTCGTAATATAAAGGATATCAACTTGAATTCTCTCTCCTCTAGCAGTGACTCCCTCTTGTACATTCACAATTTAACCACCCCAGAAGAGCTGGTCTCACAGTACAACACTGGCCTTCACACCATCCTTTATTCCGTTGCTCCACTAAAAACCAGGTCTGTCTCCTTCTCCAATTCTGCTCCCTGATTTTCACCTGAACTTTGGCTCATGAAAGCCAAAGGCCGACAACTTGAGTGACTTTACAAGAAAACTGGACTATTTGTTCATAAAGACATGTACAACAATCATGTACAGCATCTCGGTTCACAATCCACCCCTATCAGTTTACCTGAACTTCCTCCACCCTCTCACTCCTTTTCCTCCTTCCAGCTTCCCACCACCTCAGAAATCTCAGATCTCATCCATAAGTCTAAGCCATCCACATGTCAGCTGGACCCCCTCCCAACTGTTCTTGTTAAAGCCTGCCTTCCTTCTCTGGTCCCTTTCATCTCTGCCATCATTCATTCCTCCCTTTCCACTGGAACTGTTCCTACATCCTTTAAGACTGCTGCAATAACACCAATATTGAAAAAACCCGGTGCAGATCCTACCAACTTCAATAACCTATGCCCTATCTCTAATCTACCCTTCATTTCCAAAATTCTTGAAAAAACAGTAGCTAATCAACGTCACTTCCATCTGTCTCACAATAACCTGTATGAACAGTTTCAGTCTGGTTTCTGTCCCCTCCATAGCACAGAAACAGCTCTAATCAAAATCACCAACAATCTCCTCATGGCAGCTGGTTCTGGTTTACTCACCATCCTCATCCTCCTTGACCTGAGTGCAGCCTTCGATATCATTTGTCACTTCACCCTCCTCAATAGATTAGCATCCACTGGTATCACTCACACCCCCCTTGACTGGTTTAAATCTTATCTTTCCTGCCGCACTCAGTTCATTCAGCTTAAATCTTTCACATCCCACCCTTCCCCTGTCACTTCAGGTGTGCCCCAGGGCTCTGTCCTGGGGCCCCTGCTTTTCATCATTTATCTCCTTCCTCTTGGCAACATCTTCCATAAATATAACATCAGTTTCCACTGCTATGCAGATGACATCCAGCTCTACCTCTCCAGTAAACCCACTTCCAACCTTCCAGCCTCATCCCTTACTGACTGCCTAGCAGAAATAAAAACCTGGTTCTCCTCCAACTTCCTCAAACTAAACAGTGACAAAACTAAGGTTCTCCTCATTGGCACCAAATCGTCACTATCCAAAATTGACAGTTTCTCTATTTATATTGACAATTGCTCTGTCTCCCCCTCCCCACAGGTTAAGAGTCTGGGTGTCATCCTCGACAGCACTCTTTCCTTCCAATCCCACATCAATAACATTACCCGGTCTGCGTATTTCCATTTACGCAATATCAACCATCTCCGCCCCTCTCTTACTCCCCATGCCACTGCTATTCTTGTCCACAGCCTTGTCACTTCTCGTCTGGATTACTGCAACTCCCTCCTCTCTGGTCTCCCTCACAAATCTGTCCATAAGATCCAACTGGTCCAGAATTCAGCTGCCCGCATCATCACCAGAACTCCCTCCATTCACCACATCACACCCATCTTGCAGCAGCTCCACTGGCTCCCAGTCAAGTTTTGAATTGAATTCAAAATCCTTCTGTTAACTTTCAAGGCCATCCACAACCTCACTCCCCCATATCTGTCCGATCTCCTCCATATTGCCACTCCCTCTCGTTCCCTCAGATCTTCTTCTTCTATCCACTTGACTGTTCCCTCCACCCGTCTCACCACCATGGGGAGCAGAGCTTTCAGCCGCTCTGCTCCCTGGCTTTGGAACTCATTACCTCCCGAACTTAGAAATATCAATTCCCTTCCACATTTCAAATCCTCACTCAAAACACACCTGTTCAAACTTGCTTTTCAAATTTAATCACTGCACTGTCTATTTTTTAATTTTGAATTGTAACTTGTTTTAATGGTTTTTTTTTTTGTAATTTTAATGTATGGTTTGTCTTTCATTTTTGTACGGTGTCCTTGGGTGCTAGAAAGGCGCCTTTAAATCTCATCTCATCTCATTATCTCTAGCCGCTTTATCCTTCTACAGGGTCGCAGGCAAGCTGGAGCCTATCCCAGCTGACTACGGGCGAAAGGCGGGGTACACCCTGGACAAGTCGCCAGGTCATCACAGGGCCAACACATAGACACAGACAACCATTCACACTCACATTCACACCTACGGTCAATTTAGAGTCACCAGTTAACCTAACCTGCATGTCTTTGGACTGTGGGGGAAACCGGAGCACCCGGAGGAAACCCACGCGGACACGGGGAGAACATGCAAACTCCACACAGAAAGGCCCTCGCCGGCCCCGGGGCTCGAACCCAGGACCTTCTTGCTGTGAGGCGACAGTGCTAACCACTACACCACCGTGCCGCCCCGCGCCTTTAAATAAAATGTATTATTATTATTATCATCATCATCCAAAACCAAAACAGACCAGCAACCATCTACTTTAAAGCACTTATTACACCCTGCTCTGCACCACACTCCTTCTGAGCCACTAGCACTGCTGGATTGGACCCACCATCTCTCAGGGTACAAGGACAACATGCAACAAGGCTCTTCTCTGTTCTGGCACCCAGAAGGTAGCATGAACATCCACTGTCTGTCTGAACAGCTGAGTCACAGGCTGTCTTCAAACCAAAGACAAAATACCTACCTATTTACCAAGCACTTAAATTAGCACTTTGCTTTAATTAAAAAAAAAAAAAGTTTTATCTTGTGTTTTTTTAAATAATGTATTCTCCTCCCCAACAAGGTTTTAGACTGATGATACCTTTAGTCCATGAACTCATGAACTAACATGAGGATGTGTTTTTGATGGCGACGACTAAGCACTTCTGTATATCTCTCTGGATAAGGGTGTCTGCCAAATGCCATGAATGCAAATATTTCTATAGTAGCAGCTAATTCCCATGGACTTGTATGACAGAAATGTTGCATAATCTAAGCCTAATAATAACACATTTTTAAACAATGTTATTTAACCACTAAAAACAGAATTATTGTAACATGGTGAAGTTGTCTGATTTAGTATTTCTGGAAGAAGTCTCCAGTGTCAGCGCTTTGTAACAAGAAACAAGTTCCTTTATATTTTCTCCCATGAGAAAGTCTTCAGGATGGAGGAATACTCTAAATACAGAGGTGATTATAGAAAATCACATGTGCTGATAGGTCGAGTGATTTGGATCATTTCTCAATAATCACCTCAAGAGACTTGGCAAAATTGCAGCCAATTGCTTTTTCTCCACGTAAGTGAGGAAGAATTACAAATTCTTATCTCATCATCTCTAGCCGCTTTATCCTGTTCTACAGGGTCGCAGGCGAGCTGGAGCCTATCCCAGCTGACTATGGGCGAAAGGCGGGGTACACCCTGGACAAGTCGCCAGGTCATCACAGGGCTGACTCATAGACACAGACAACCATTCACACTCACATTCACACCTACGGTCAATTTAGAGTCACCAGTTAACCTAACCTGCATGTCTTTGGACTGTGGGGGAAACCGGAGCACCCGGAGGAAACCCACGCAGACACGGGGAGAACATGCAAACTCCGCACAGAAAGGCCCTCGCCGGCCACAGGGCTCGAACCCGGACCTTCTTGCTGTGAGGCAACAGTGCTAACCACTACACCACTGTGTCGCCTCCAGCTAATAATATTTTATTCAATTTCCTTTAAGTTTTGTTCAATTCCATAAACTTTCGCAAAGTTTGCTGGACATGCTAAGAGAATTTTTTATGAAGCTCGGACGGAGCTCCATAGGAGAAAGCTGCTGTAGTTCAGTTTATAATACTTTGATATTTTACAGGAACATCCTTACATCATAACCACCACTGAGAAGTCTGGTAGATCAGATTTTATGCATATTACAGTTTAAAACATTTATAACAACAGCTTACTTTCTAATAACAACACTAAATAGACATAAATTACATAATTTAAGACAGAGTCAGCATCATAGTCTGTTCAATAAACATGGCTTTAAAAGTGGCCCTCCTCAGGTTTTAATAGTGATGGAGCTAAAGCTAAGCTCCATCCACTATCCGTAACTGCTTATCCTGTGCAGGGTCACAGGCAAGCTGGAGCCTATTCCAGCTGACTATGGGCGAGAGGCGGGGTACATCCTGGACAAACTGCCACATCATCGCAGGGCTGACACATAGAAACAAACAACCATTCACACTCATACCTATGCAGGCCTAGAAATTCATATGTTTTTTCACCAGCCAGCCAGACTAGTTATCTTCCAACGTAACTAACCAAACAGAAAATCAACTAGCCAAAATTTGTTCATGTATGAATTTTACTTCTGTCAAAAATAACACAAATGAGAGTAGTTACCATTGTTCATGACTAATGTGCATTTATTTCAAGACCCGAGTATTTTGATACTGTTGTTAAATACATAAATGAGAACAACACAGAGCACCATAATATAATATCAACAAATAATAATATATTAGAAAACTTGGCAACTTGGTGTATGAGTATTGAAAACAAATATACTTACTGTCATGACTATAGCACCCAAAATATGTCCAACATGCTTTCTGTATTTAACCATTTATGAGAGATAAAGCATTAGGAGCTTCATACTGACTAGGAATCAACTTGAAAAAAAAAATATTCCCTAAAAATCGTCTCGCAGCCAAGGCCTACCCCGCTCCCACGTTTGCTTATAAGGCCTTTGTCGTTTCTCCTTCTCGTACGCTTTATCGGTGGCCTTTTTCTCCTCTTCAGACTGAGGTCGCTTTGTCCCTGTCTCTGGCGGTTTCTGTACACCTTTCAGAAAATTCCACATCGCAACGTAGCTTTGGCAGATGTAGATGTAAATAACAACAAAAACGTGTTTAAATGGGCGATAATGTGGCCATATCTATTGAATTTGATAACGTGATTACCGCGATATTCAATGAGATGTGTTATATGCATGCGCAGTAGTGAAAAAACCGACAGCCTGACTCGTACACGATATGATTCGGAATTCTTCTGTATTTTCCGTCCTGCCGATAAACACATCGATTAACACAGACACGGCACACGCTTAATATGTGGCGGCTTTCGTTGACGGTGTGTCTGAATCTTTACTTCATATATATTTTTTATTTTCAATTAGCCAGCTGGGCTGGCTAGTGACAGGAATTACCTGCCAAATGACAAATTAAGTCGCCTCGGGTGACCGGACCACCGTGAATTTCGAGCCGTGCTATGGTCAATTTAGAGTCACCAATTAGCCTAACCTGCATGTCGTTGGACTGTGGGAGAAACCGGAGCACCCAGAGAAAATGCACACAGAGATGGGGAGAACATGCAAACTAGACACAGAAAGGCCCCCATCAGCCGCTGGGCTCAAACCCAGAACCTTCTTGCTGTGAGGTGACAGTGCTAACTACTACACCACCGTGCCACCCCTGGAGCTAAGATGTTTTTTTTTTTAATATTTAACAATTTATTTAAGTTAGAATGAAATTCATGTCCAACAGTTTGCAACAATATCAGAAAACACTTAATGTTATTTTAGCATTTGAAATAAAAAACGTTGAAGAAAAACAAATTTGAACAACATTTTACCACTAGTACTTTAGCAAATAATAGATTTCTTCCCCCTTATAAGCATGATTCTTTTCTCTGGTCATGGCAGTGTACACCCACACACACAAGTAGATATGATTAAAATGATGGACCACGGTGAGCGATATAGTAAAAATGGAAAATTCAACCAATCTCTATTTTGTTGGATGGCAGCTAAGAGGATTTCTAACACTCATTTTTGACTGTTTTATGGCTGAGAATGCACATGTTGTCAAACTTTTTTTTTGTCTATTATGTGATATTGAATGACATGGAATATTTAATATATAAGCAGTCTTGTATCATCAAAATTTAGGACCAGTCCTTTTTTGACGATAAAAGATTTTCCGTCTGCTCGATGAATATGCATTTTTTTCTTTCAGAAAAGTAGCTATATTAGAATTCAAATGATTTATACTTAAAAATCCATGCTATCACACAGTTCCCCTGGCACCTATTCAATACATTATCGCATCTGTTCTGCTTCTCTATATCTCATCGGCCCATCTGTCTTTTTATTTACCCTCTTTTTTCTCTCTTTTTTTCTTTCTCTCTGCATTGCTGCAGAGCTCAAAGTTAAAGAAGATGGTAGTTGCCAAGGCAACTAAACAAGTTCAAAGTGAGTGTGTTGGTGGTTTCACATGACAGAAGTGTGGATTACACACACACACACACACACACACACACACACGCAGATGAGGCCACAGGTGGACACAGGTCTGAGGTATTCTAGGGTTACGTACAATATGTCAAGCATGCAGTTTTCTCAATTGCTGTCTCAAAGGTATAATATGCTGGATGTTTAATCAGGACAGCATGACAGGTTACCCTAATTGCCATATGTTTTTATTATTTTCATATAGTATTTAGAATGCTAGTATATCCTTTAAGACCCAGTCGTACACTCAAGCCATGTCCCCAGCAGCAGAGAGGAGGGGTGCAACTAATGTTCCTTAATATGCCCTTTCCCCCATTTCAAACATTCTGAACACACATAGATCTGTTTATTAGATAGACAATACTACAGTCCCATATAATTTTAACACCAACATTTATTTAGTGTGGTTAGCGCAGTTTAGTATGCAGCCAAATATTTTGTGCCTTTCGGGTTCATTAATGATGCCAACTTAACAAAGCCTTAAACTGATATTAACTTGGATAATTTTCCATTAGGGAAAAGGAAAAGTAGCTTTGATTCATTTAGATTAGTTTGACTTAACTAATCCCATAGTTACCTACTATTTTGTATAAAATTTTGGGGGCTTAGGACACAGCTACAGTATACATATGCTACAGTATATATAGTACTCTGTCTATCTATGTATCAGTTGTCACAAACAGCACTTTTTTTTTTCCTGTTTTGCATGTATTTCAACCAGAAAAGTGAAAAAAAAGATAAAACTGCTCCCAGTCCAATTCCACTGAAAAGCATCAACACATTGACTGATTAAAAGCAACTGCTTTTGATTGATTGATTGATTGATTGATTCATTAATAAGTTAGTTAATTTCTGTGAGAAGAATATTTGCGGGCGGCACGGTGGTGTAGTGGTTAGCGCTGTCGCCTCACAGCAAGAAGGTCCTGGGTTCGAGCCCCGGGGCCGGCGAGGGCCTTTCTGTGTGGAGTTTGCATGTTCTCCCTGTGTCCGTGTGGGTTTCCTCCGGGTGCTCCGGTTTCCCCCACAGTCCAAAGACATGCAGGTTAGGTTAACTGGTGACTCTAAATTGACCGTAGGTGTGAATGTGAGTGTGAATGGTTGTCTGTGTCTATGTGTCAGCCCTGTGATGACCTGGCGACTTGTCCAGGGTGTACCCCGCCTTTCGCCCGTAGTCAGTTGGGATAGGCTCCAGCTTGCCTGCGACCCTGTAGAAGGATAAAGCGGCTAGAGATAATGAGATGAGATGAGAATATTTGCTTTTCAGAAGTCACACCCACCCAAAAATCATTTTATGTTTAAAGGTAGACTGCTTTTCAGGTTTTTCAAGTGTAGGTCATAAAAAGAATTTTCCCTGACACCCAATTACTTTTGGTTAGTGGACTGAAAGCTACTGAATTCAAATCACAGGCTTCCAATTTTTTATTTTTATTTATTTTTTTTTTAATTGAACAATTAATGCAGGGGTTTTCAAAGTGTGGGAGAGTGAGCCCCCCCTCGGAGAGCAAATAAACAATAGCGCCCCCCCCCCCTTACAATTTTTGTTGTTGCTATACTTAATGTTCCATTCGTATTTTTAAAAAAATGGTTGTTGTACACATTATTTTTTTCTTTTTCACATTTTAAACATCTGTGCTTTTTAAAACATCTTGCTTTACACATTTTAAACATCCCATAGCATCATTAGCTAGCATCTCTTGGCAGACAACACGCTGTGGCAGTGAAGCATCTTCAGATCCAGTCCATGAAAATCCAAACTTTAAATAATCGTGGTCATACTTCCTTCTTTTTCCAGTCCCCCAGGATTCCGCGGGCCTTTTTTGTGATTGTTGTGGGCTAAAATGTCTGATGTTGCGGGGGGGGGGTTTCCAAAAAAATTGCGTTGAAAGTTGCGGTGTTTTTTAGGTTTTTGTTGCGATTACATTGCGGGAGGAAGTGAAAGTTGCGAGAAATTGTTGCGATTTTCTCTTTTTGTGATTAAAATTGAGTGATATGTTAAATATTAAGTTATTACTGAAAAACTATTGATTAAAAAAACAAAGAGAAATGGTCCTATAAACAACTTTACCAATTTAAAGATTACCAGGACTACAAAAATGTAGAAAAATAGGCTTTACTTATCCAAATGCACCTGTTGGTTCAAAAGTCAAAGTGCAGAGAACCTCACAGCACAACATGAAGTTACCTTAAAATATAATATAAATGCCTCAGCTTTTATGTAAGAAAAAAAAAAACTATTAATACTAGTACTGTGTGCAGGCAGTCTCTCCTGAAGACTAAATTAAACAATAATTATAAACTAATAAAATAAATGGCTCAGGCTTCATAGAAGAAAAAAACAATTTGAACAGAATCTCACAGTATGATGCTGAAGCTACCTAAACAATGGAAAATAAAATACCATTTTGGCAAAAATGTTGGCATCCATTAACTTCTTGTATTAAGTAAAAAAAAAATAAAGTGCACACAGTCCTTCACTGTAAACATAACACACTTTCAGTGTTGCCAGATACTGCTGACGTTTTCCAGTCCAAAATATGTTCAAAACCCGCCAAAATGCACTTGAAATCGTCCAATCTGGCTGCTTCTCTTGAACACACAGAAGTAAGGCGGAAGGTAGTTTGTCGATGTCACCTCAAGACGACGCCAACGATTGGTCAAATTTGCGGGAAAGTTGCGGTGATTGGCTATAATTGCAACACCGCCCTGAATTCGCGGGGATTGGTTGAATTTGCGCTGAAGTTGCAAATCGCAACATCCTGGAGGCTCTGTTTTTTTGCTTGGCCCAGACTTTGTCTCCTCACTCACTGTAGCTTTAGGTACTAAAAACCGATCCATTTTGTCTCTCACGTTGCGCCCCCCCTGAAGAACTCTGGCGCCCCCCAGGGGGGGTGCACCCCACACTTTGAAAAGCCCTGAATTAATGAATTTAGGGCCATGTGGCCCAAAATTCTCCGCTATTTTTTCCTGCTTCACCATGACCCAATTCAAGATACAGCATCATGCATCATGTGGTGGGCTTCCCCCGTTCGCGCAAGGCATTGTAGGATACAAATTTGAAACAGGAGAGAAAAATGGAGCACATGAGTGTGCGAATGAAACCTGAAAGACCGACTACAGTAACGGAAAGTGAAAAGAAAAGACATTATGTTGCAAAGGAAAGGAAACGCAGAACCAAACTAATAAATATCGGCGGTCAGCCAGCGCCTCGGCGTGATCGGCTGTTCGTTTAGCGACAGAATGATGGAACTGTCAGTGCACGCTCAAAGGTAAACCTGTAGATGGCAGTAATGCAACACTGTGGATGCCAGCTGCTGTAAAACCCAAAAGAAGAAGAAGGTAAACCTGCGCATGCGCACATGGACTTCCTCTGTCTGCTTGACTGTGCAAAGCGAGCGATTTCATGCACATTATTTGCTTTAATCCCCTCAAATTAAATAACTTCCCAGCCACAGAATGGCCTGATATTTTGTGAAATATTACAGAAAAACATATATCACAATGAACAAATTTCAGAGGGAACTAAATTTCACTGATTTTATGAAATTGAATGGCTGTCTAGCTTTAATAGTAATATTCCTTATTTTACATTAAAAGGATCATAAATCAGCACCTACATCATCAACTGTTTGAAGACTAATGATTCTGTCATCTCTAGTTGGCGTGATCTTAACCTGGTTCAATATTATGCTGAGCTGACAGGCAAGCACCCACCGACCTCTATATCTTTTTCCAAATTATACATTTACAATGGGAAATGAGTTATAAATTTGATTGTCAGCATCATTCCCCTCGGTCTCTGTCTTATTGCCTGAGGTAAATGTTACTGTAGAATTTAAATACAAGCTTCATCATCGACACATTGACACAAGCTTTTCACTCCACTGTTCTCTGTTCAGGCTAAAATTAGCAGGGAATAATTGCAGATTAGTTCAGTCAGTCCTGCTCAGTTGAGTACATTTCTTGGCATTAATGTCTTTTTATCAGGTCATTTAAACATTGTCTGCAATGTAATTTCTCTTCATTGCCAACAATTTCATTGCAGAAACTCCTAGAGTTGGTAAATGATCACAAACTAAATAGTTTAGTCTCAAGTCCAATTCACTATGACATCTGTGAGATTCATAGCAAAAGAAAAGCATTTTTAATATTATAAGTATTTTAAGTATTACTTTAAGTAAAACAAGCCTAGCACAAGGTTTTACAGAGGACTCAAGCAAGGTTGTGGCACACCAGATCCCTGGTTAAACTCAAGTGGACCCTAATATGAATGTGAATGCAAACTCCCCCCACTGCAAGTCTTCCATCACAAGTTCTAAAGTAATGTGTTTTACGTTTTTGTCATTTTTTTTCTTCTGCACAATTTGAAAATAAGGAAACTTTGGCATAAAGCCTAGTCTCTGGTCTTTTGAGTGGTGGTCTTCAGCTCCCACATCAAGCATATTATTGGAAAAAAAAATCTCTATTTTGGTCAAAACCAAATTTTAGTTCATAATTTTTGTTTGTTTTATGGAATTCTGCCACAGTAATACCTGACAGCTTTTCTCTGACCACCACACTTTTGTCTGAAGCTGCACTGACATCAGTTCCAGAAACAACAACAGGAGCTGCAGTGTAAAAAGTCAGTAAGTCAGAAAATTACAGTCATTCAAGGTTTATAGTACCAACAAATGAAACTGGCAAAAATGCTCTGCTTTTAACACTGTAAAAAGCGCACTTATTGATTTACCTGATGGACTCCCTGGAAACAGCATTTACAATTACATAATACACCAGGATAAAATGTAAATTAGAATGAAGCCAAACAAAGTACAACACTATACTAAAACACACTTGCGTACAGTATTTTTTTGTGCATCACACAATGGTATTTTTGGTTTTTAAATATGCACCTTGTGAACACTTAATGAATGCTAATAAGATGATTTGCATTTATCTAATTAACACAAACATTTGCCTCATACTCACTGCCTTGATTAACTTACACTTATTATTGGAATTAGCAAATGTTAGCATTTTTGGCCATCTCTCTCTCTCTCTCTCTCTCTCTCTCACAAACACACACACACACACACACACACACACACACACACACACACACACACACAAAATAAATAAATAAATAAGACATGGGTCGTAGGACACATACTGTAGGGGACCACAGTCCAAGCCCTCTAACATTATTTCTCTGTAAATAACATTACAGAGTGACTAACACTCTACCCCTGAAGTCACATACTATTTCACACTGTAGTATGTTATTTGAGACATAATGTCTAGGCTAACCCTAACCCTAATACACTCAGTGTCCTCACTGACAAACAGAGGAAATTAACTGTGACTGTTAACATGCAAACCAAACCTAAAAAATATAACAGACCAACTAGCCCAATTACAAACAGTTTTGTGCAACAAAAACATGTAAGCGTATGGGAGGTTTTTACTTTCATGCGATGCAGGCATGATAGGTGCAAGTATGACACTTGTGGGAGAAAAAAAGACCAAGTTCATTAACATAAGCAAATGGTGGTTCTTACAAACTGCTTGGTTAGGGACATGGTGGTTTCAATTGGGCTACTAGTTTGTTCATATTTTGGGAAATAGAAACAACCAAATTTGCTGCAAAGTATCACAGACAAGAACAAACTAAAATAATAATCATGCCAGCATGGTTAAGAAAACTGTACAAATCTCGAGGTGAGACCAAATACTGTATAACTTGAGTGAGGTAGAACTGAAAAAAAAAAAAAAAAAACAGAATTCACACACAATGCTGACACCAGTGATGGAACCAGGAATTAATTTCAGGGGGAAATATACTAAATAAAATTATGCATGATCTGCACAAATGTACTAATACAGTGGTGCTTGAAAGTTTGTGAACCCTTTAGAA
Organism: Neoarius graeffei; assembly: GCF_027579695.1. Lineage (NCBI taxonomy): Eukaryota > Metazoa > Chordata > Actinopteri > Siluriformes > Ariidae > Neoarius > Neoarius graeffei. The sequence continues at coordinate 111,484,463 of NC_083571.1, read as the reverse complement.
TTGTCTATATTTCTGCATAAATATGACCTAAAACATCATCAGATTTTCACACAAGTCCTAAAAGTAGATAAAGAGAACCCAGTTAAACAAATGAGACAAAAATATTATACTTGGTCATTTATTTATTGAGGAAAATGATCCAATATTACATATCTATGAGTGGCAAAAGTATGTGAACCATTGCTTTCAGTATCTGGTGTGACCCCCTTGTGCAGCAATATCTGCAATTAAATGTTTCCGGTAACTGTACAGTAGATCAGTCCTGCACACCGGCTTGGAGGAATTTTAGCCCGTTCCTCCATACAGAACAGCTCCAACTCTGGGATGTTGGTGGGTTTCCTCACATGAACTGCTCGCTTCAGGTCCTTCCACAACATTTTGATTGGATTAAGGTCAGGACTTTGACTTGGCCATTCCAAAACATTCACTTTATTCTTCTTTAACCATTCTTTGGTAGAACGACTTGTGTGCTTAGGGTTGTTGACTTGCTGCATGACCCACCTTCTCTTGAGATTCAGTTCATGGACAGATGTCCTGACATTTTCCTTTAGAATTCGCTGGTATAATTCAGAATTCATTGTTCCATCAATGATGGCAAGCCGTCCTGGCCCAGATGCAGCAAAACAGGCCCAAACCATGATACTACCACCACCATGTTTCACAGATGGGATAAGGTTCTTATGCTGGAATGCAGTGTTTTCCTTTCTCCAAACATAACACTTCTCATTTAAACCAAAAAGTTCTATTTTGGTCTCATCCGTCCACAAAACATTTTTCCAATAGCCTTCTGACTTGTCCATGTGATCTTTAGCAAACTGCAGATGAGCAGCAATGTTCTTTTTGGAGAGCAGTGGCTTTCTCCTTGCAACCCTGCCATGTACACCATTGTTGTTCAGTGTTCTCCTGATGGTGGACTCATGAACAGTTACATTAGACAATTTGAGAGAGGCCTTCAGTTGCTTAGAAGTTACCCTGGGTTCCTTTGTGACCTCGCCAACTATTAGCTCTTGGAGTGATCTTTGTTGGTCGACCACTCCTGGGGAGGGTAACAATGGTCTTGAATTTCCTCCATTTGTACACAATCTGTCTGACTGTGGATTGGTGGAGTCCAAACACTTTAGAGATGGTTTTGTAACCTTTCCCAGCTTGATGAGCATCAACAACACTTTTTCTGAGGTCCTCAGAAACCTCCTTTGTTTGTGCCATGATACACTTCCACAAACATGTGTTGTGAAGATCAGACTTTGATAGATCCCTGTTCTTTAAATAAAACAGGGTGCCCACTCACACCTGATTATCATCCCATTGACTGAAAACACCTGACTCTAATTTCACCTTCAAACTGCTAATCCGAGAGGCTCACATACTTTTGCCACTCAGAGATATGTAATATTGGATCATTTTCCTCAAGAAATAAATGAGCAAGTATAATATTTTTGTCTCATTTGTTTAACTGGGTTCTCTTTATCTACTGTTAGGACTTGTGTGAAAATCTGATGATGTTTTAGATCATATTTATGCAGAAATATAGAAAATTCTAAAGGGTTCACAAACTTTCAAGCACCACTGTATGTGTGACATGCTCAGCTATTTTGGGTGGATGCCAGACAGTAGGAGGAGATGTAGTAGTATAATTTTATTATTTAATCATTTAGGACAGGATCTACTCTTGATCATTCTTACCATATTAATAATGTTATGAAAACACACACACACACACACACACACACACACACACACACACACACACAACCCTTTATGACAGTTCCAATTAAATTGAATAAAATAAGAGGCTCGTAATGATCTTGATTTGCAGTGTTGGGCATGTTACATTCAAAAAGTAATTAGTTATAGTTACTAGTTACTTTTCCCAAAAAGTAACTGAGTTAGTAACGGAGTTACTTTGTCATTAAAGTAACTAATTACCAGGGAAAGTAATTATTCCGTTACATTTTGTTACCCCCCCCCAAAAAAAAAAATCAAATTCAATTAGTGTAATCATAATAAAAGTGAATGTTAAATGTGTTTAATGACTGAAATGGACACTTAACAGAACCAGTCAGTAACATCTCATCTCATCTCATTATCTCTAGCCGCTTTATCCTTCTACAGGGTTGCAGGCAAGCTGGAGCCTATCCCAGCTGACTACGGGCGAAAGGCGGGGTACACCCTGGACAAGTCGCCAGGTCATCACAGGGCTGACACATAGACACAGACAACCATTCACACTCACACCTACGGTCAATTTAGAGTCACCTGTTAACCTAACCTGCATGTCTTTGGACTGTGGGGGAAACCGGAGCACCCGGAGGAAACCCACGCGGACACGGGGAGAACATGCAAACTCCGCACAGAAAGGCCCTCGCCGGCCACGGGGCTCGAACCCGGACCTTCTTGCTGTGAGGCGACAGCGCTAACCACTACACCACCGTGCCGCCCATCTACACTACATTATCTACACTATATTAATATTTTTGTGGGACAATGTGAGAAGACATCTATCAAATTTAATATATTTTTGTAGTTATTAAAATTGTTACTAATTACTGGCCACTGACGAGGACAAACGCTTTGTTCCTCGACATAATGTGCATTGCACATAGACATTTTTGCCTTTTATTTCAAGTAATGAAAAGTAATGCTGTATTTCCAGTTTGAAAGCGCAGTGTTGGGCTGACCGCTCGCCATCGCTGTGTCTTCTGATTGAAAGAGTGCGCAGTAGTGCAGTAGGCGTGGCCTACCTATGTATGTTGTCCAAATCTACTCTGATTGGCTTACTGTGCCGTTGTCTCGCGTCTCCCCGCCCCACATTAAAGCAGAGTAAAGAAAGGCTGAACGAGCAGCGTGCCAGATGAGAACAGCTTTAATAAAGTAACGCATAGTATTTTATTGTAACGGGAGCGGCGTTATAACGATGTAAAAAGTAATTAGTTAGATTACTCGTTACTAAAAAAAAGTAACGCCATTAGTAACCGTTTATTTCTAACGCCGTTATTCCCATCGCTGTTGATTTGTTAATTGTATTTCTCACCTTAGCAGATGAAATATGAGCTGATAAAGTATGATTAAACAAACTGATGGATACAGTCAATTTGACATTTAAATATACAGTGTCTTGCAAAAGTATTCATCCCCCTTGGTGTTTGTCCTGTTTTGTTGCATTACAAGCTGGAATTAAAATGGACTTTTGGAGGGTTAGCACCGTTTGATTGACACAATATGCCTACCACTTTAAAGGTGCAATTTTTGTGACACAAACAATAATTAAGATGAAAAAAAATAGAAATCTGGAGTTGTATAGGTATTCACCCTCTTTCACATGAAACCCCTAAATAAGAGCTGGTCCAACCAATTCACTTCATAAGTCACATAATTAGTTAATTAAGATCCACCTGTGTGCAATGAAAGTGTCACATGATCTGTCACATGACGTCTGTATAAATCAACCTGTTCTGGAAGGACCCTGACTGCAACACTACTAAGCAAACAACATAAAAACCAAGGAGCCTCCAAACAGGTCAGAGACAAAGTTGTGAAGAAGTACAGATCAGGGTTGGGTTATATAAAATATCCCAGGGAGCACTATTAAATCCATTATAGCAAAATGGGCAGAATGTGTCACCACTACAAACCTGACAAGAGAAGGCCGCCCACCAAAACTCACAGACCAGGCAAGGAGGGCATTAATCAGAAATGGAACAAAGACACCAAAAATAACACTGAAGGAGCTGCAAAGATCCACAGCAGAGATGGGAGTTTCTGTCCATAGGACCACTTTAAGCTGTACACTCCATAGAGCAAGCCCTCGCCGCAGACCTGTGACAACTCCACCTCTCTGCTGAATCAGTTGAACAACTTGTTCACTCGTTTTAAGGCAGCACCACAGCACAGAAGACCCCACCACCTCCTGGCAACCAGGTGTTGACGCTGTCCCCAGACAGCATGAGGAGAGCTCTCAAGATGACAAATGCACGGAAAGCCCCGGGTCCTGATAACATTCCTGGTCGTGTCCTGAGAGACTGTGCCGAGGAGCTCACAGATGTCTTTACAGACATCTTCAACATCTCGTTGAGCCAGGCTGTTGTCCCCACGTGCCTCAAAGCCACCACCATCATCCCGGTCCTGAAGAAGCCATCTCCCTCCTGCTTCAATGACTACCGCCCGGTCGCACTCACTCCTATCCTCATGAAGTGCTTCGAGCAGCTAGTCATGCGGCATATCAAGTCTGCCCTCCCCCCCTCCCTGGACTCTTTCCAGTTTGCATATCAGTCCAACCGTTCGACCGATGACGCCATCTCCACTGCCCTCCACTTAGCCCTCACCCACCTGGAAACAAAAGACTCATACGTCAGAATGCTGTTCATAGACTTCAGCTCAGCATTCAACACAATCATTCCTCAGCAGCTCATTCATGAGTCCCAGCTGGTCCAGTTTAACACCTCTCTGTGCAACTGGCTGCTGGACTTCCTTACAGGGAGACCACAGGCTGTATGGGTCAGCAGCAACTCCTCCAGCACCATCACATTGAACATGGGGGCCCCCCCTAAGGATGTGTGCTGAGCCCCCTCCTCTTCACTCTGCTGACCCACGACTGCACACCAACATCCAGCTCCAACCTCTTCATTAAGTTTGCAGAAGACACAACTGTGGTGGGTCTCATCAACAATGGCGATGAGACAACCTACAGGAGTGAGATGAGCCACCTGGCCATGTGGTGCAATGACAACAATCTCTGCCTGAACGTGGAGAAGATGAAGGAGATTGTTGTGGACTTCAGGAGAGCGCACATCCAGTATGCTCCACTAACTATCGACAGTGGAGAGGGTGAGCAGCACCAAGTTTCTGGGTGTGCACATCTCTGAAGACCTGTCCTGGAGCAACAACACCGCATCACTGACCAAAAAAGCCCAACAGCGTCTGTACTTCCTCCGCAAACTGAGGAGAGCAAGAGCCCCGGCCCCCATCATGCACACATTCTACAGAGGCATCATCAAGAACATCCTGACCAGCTGCATCACCGTGTGGTACGGCGCCTGTACCGTGTCCTGTTGCAAGACTCTGCAGCGCATCGTGAGAGCAGCTGAGAGGATCATTGGTGTGTCTCTCCCTTCTCTTATGGATATCTATAACTCCCCGCCTCACCCAAAAAGCTATCAGGATTGCAGGTGACCCCACCCACCCATCTCACAGCCTCTTCAGCCTGCTGCCATCAGGGAGGAGACTGCAGAGTCTCCGAGCCCAAATCAGCAGGCTCTAGGACAGTTTCTTTCACCAGGCGGTCAGGAGGCTCAATTCCCTCCCTGTTCTGCCCCTCCGCCCCCTGCCACAGATTCTGCCCACACACACCCCTGCCCCCCCTTCAGCATCTGACATCATGTCACCCTCACAGTCCCCCCCAACACACACACACACACACACACACACACACACTCAACATTCATTCACACACTGAACTCAGGGACTGCACATTTCACTTTACCTAGCTCATTTGCAGTATTCCGCACTACCTCACCTTAACAGCTATTAGTTTATTGTTTATATTGCTTATTTCTTGTTTACCTGCTATACTAATATATATATATATATATATATATATATATATATATATATATATATATATATATATATATACACACACAGCCCTGTGATGACCTGGCGACTTGTCCAGGGTGTACCCCGCCTTTCGCCCATAGTCAGCTGGGATAGGCTCCAGCTTGCCTGCGACCCTGTAGAACAGGATAAAGCGGCTAGAGATAATGAGAAGAGATGAGATGAGATATATAGATATATATATATATATATATATATATATACACACACACACACACACACACACAGTGATGCTTGAAAGTTTGTGAACCCTTTAGAATTTTCTATATTTCTGCATAAATATGACCTAAAACATCATCAGATTTTCACACAAGTTCTAAAAGTAGATAAAGAGAACCCAGTTAAACAAATGAGACAAAAATATTATACTTGGTCATTTATTTATTGAGGAAAATGATCCAATATTACATATCTGTGAATGGCACAAGTATGTGAACCTTTGCTTTCAGTATCTGGTGTGACCCCCTTGTGCAGTAATAACTGCAACTAAACATTTCTGGTAACTGTTTATCAGTCCTGCACACCGGCTTGGAGGAATTTTAGCCCGTTCCTCCATACAGAATAGCTTCAACTCTGGGATGTTGGTGGGTTTCCTCGCATGAACTGCTCGCTTCTGGTCCTTCCACAACATTTCCATTGGATTAAGGTCAGGACTTTGACTTGGCCATTCCAAAACATTAACTTTATTCTTCTTTAACCATTCTTTGGTAGAACGACTTGTGTGCTTAGGATCGTTGTCTCGCTGCATGACCCACCTTCTCTTGAGATTCAGTTCATGGACAGATGTCCTGACATTTTCCTTTAGAATTCACTGGTATAATTCAGAATTTATTGTTCCATCAATGATGGCAAGTCGTCCTGGCCCAGATGCAACAAAACAGGCCCAAACCATGATACTACCACTACCATGTTTCACAGATGGGATAAGGTTCTTATGCTGGAATGCAGTGTTTCCTTTCTCCAACCATAATGCTTCTCATTTAAACCAAAAAGTTCTATTTTGGTCTCATCCGTCCACAAAACATGTTTCCAATAGCATTCTGGCTTGTCCACGTGATCTTTAGCAAACTGCAGACGAGCAGCAATGTTCTTTTTGGAGAGCAGTGGCTTTCTCCTTCCAACCCTGCCATCCACACCATTGTTGTTCAGTATTCTCCTGATGGTGGACTCATGAACATTAACATTAGCCAATGTGAGAGAGGCCTTCGGTTGCTTAGAAGTTACCCTGGGGTCTTTGTGACCTCACCGATTATTACACGCCTTGCTCTTGGAGTGATCTTTGTTGGTTGACCACTCCTGAGGAGGGTAACAATGGCCTTGAATTTCCTCTATTTGTATACAATCTGCCTGACTGTGGATTGGTGGAGTCCAAACTCTTCAGAGATGGTTTTGTAACCTTTTCCAGCCTGATGAGCATCAGCAACGCTTTTTCTGAGGTCCTCAGAAACCTCCTTTTTTCACGCCATGATACACTTCTACATACATGTGTTGTGAAGCTCAAACTTTGATAGATCCCTGTTCTTTAAGTAAAACAGGGTGCCCACTCACACCTGATGGTCATCCCGTTGATTGAAAACACCTGACTCTAATTTCACCTTCAAATTAACTGCTTATCCTAGAGGTTCACATACTTTTGCCACTCACAGATATGTAATATTGGATCATTTTCCTCAATAAATAAATGACCAAGTATAATATTTTTGTCTCATTTGTTTAACTGGGTTCTCTTTATCTAATTTTAGGACTTGTGTGAAAATCTGATGATGTTTTAGGTCATATTTATGCAGAAATATAGAAAATTCTAAAGGGTTCACAAACTTTCAAGCACCACTGTATGTGTATATATGTGTGTGTGTGTGTGTGTGTGTGTTTAGTCTATGTCTATTTCTTATCTACAGTGTTTATACAGTTTATATTGTTTATTTTTTCTCATCTCATCATCTCTAGCTGCTTTATCCTGTTCTACAGGGTCGCAGGCAAGCTGGAGCCTATCCCAGCTGACTACGGGCGAAAGGCGGGGTACACCCTGGACAAGTCGCCAGGTCATCACAGGGCTGACACATAGACACAGACAACCATTCACACTCACATTCACACCTATGGTCAATTTAGAGTCACCAGTTAACCTAACCTGCATGTCTTTGGACTGCGGGGGAAACCGGCTCACTGGTTGACTTGGCTTGTCTTATGGAAGAGTGACCAGAAAAAAAAGTAATTGCTTAAGAAAACATGTTTGGAGTTTGCCCAACAGCATGTGGCAGACTCCCCAAACACACGGAAGAAGATTCTCTGGTCAAATAAGACTAAAATTTAACTTTTTAGCCATCATGGGAAATGCCATGTGTGGCATAAACCCAACACCCTGAGAACACCATTCCTACAGTGAAGCATGGTGGTGGCAGCATCATGCTGTGGGGATATTTTTCATCTGCAGGGACAGGAAAGCTGGTCAGGACTGAAAAAAAGATGGATGGCACTAAATACAGGGCAATTCTGGAGAAATGGCTGGTAGTACATCCTTGGCATTACTGGATAGACTTCAGAATAGAGCACTCCGTCTACTCAAGATAGACAAACCTTTGAAAGCTGGCATTTTACCTCTAGCTCACAGAAGAAATGTTGTCTCGCTCTGTGTTTTCTACCGTCACCTGTTTCTGCAGCAATCCATTGAATTATCTGACATTCTTCCCAGGAAGGCACCTAGTATAAGAACTGCTAGATTTTCTACAAGTGGTCATCCCTTTGCTGTGAATATTCCAAGATCACATACAAATCTTCATCTCTCATCCTACATTCCCAGGACCAGCTGTTTGTGGAATTCACTCCCAGCAACTGTATTCCCCACCACTCCAGATGTGGACGTATTTCAGTCAGCAGTAAATGCATACCTCATGGATCAGGGTTTTTAAAACATTTTTTTGTGTTCACATTTCTGTTTCGTGTGGTGGTCATGGTATTGATTGTAGTTCATACTTGGTTGGGACATGGTGACCTGTGAACCTTAGTCTACAGGGTTTAGACCCTTAAACTGTGAGCAAACAACACATCCAACCAGGTCCTGTTTTATTTTATTTTCCCAGTAAGGCTCAGTGTAGATCTTCTGGCTTACCATGACCACCTTATGAACCATGTCTTGCTTGTTGTCTAACTGTCCTTGTTTTTTTTTTTTTGCAATGTATGCTTTCACATTGGGCCGCTTTTCATCTTTCTTGATGGTTCCACCAGGCCCAGATTGAATAACGAGATTAAAAAAAAAAAATAAATAAATAAATAAAAAAATGTTTGAGTCAGCCAGAGGTTTGAGACTGGGATGAAGGTTCACATTCCAGCAGGACAATGACCCTAAACATACTGCTAAAGCTACACTGGAGTGGTTTAAAGGGAAACAAAAGTCAAGCCTTTTGTTAATGGTGTTTATGAGGTAAAGGAGTAGATCTGGAGGGTCCTCAGACATAGAGTGTTTTGGTAAACTGGGATGTATGGATGCTGTCAGTCCCCACTCGCTTGCTCACTCGAGTTTGTTGACGGTGTAGTGGCTGGCTGCTTTATGTCCCGGGGCTCCCTCATGCCTGTGTTACCTTCTGGCTCTCTCCTTTTAGTTATGCTGTCATAGTTAGTTGCCGGAGTCCCTGCTTGTACTCGGTGCAATATGTATACTGTTCCTACTTATTCAGGTGACATTGGGCATACCTAACAACCTGTGTTTTCTTTCCCTCCCCCCCACCCCAGATCTGTCCCTCTGAGTTACATGGAGTCAACAGGAAATCTTTTGGTGGAAAGGGTGGAGACCTCGACTGGCTATCGTAGCCTGCAGGGAATCGGCCGTCAGACATTCTGTCGCATGTCCCAGACCCGGTGAAATGTAACTGAATTGTCTTGGCCAGCCCTAAGGGTCCCATCTGCATCTCATCATTGCTGAGGAGTGTGCTCCCATCACCCAATCAAGCATCCAGCCAGAGCAGGTCATGATATTTTTTATCATATTAACATGCCATTGTTGTGTGTTATGCCTGATGTAAAGACTCTCGTCTCTGCGAGCCTACCACACAGATTTAATACTTGTGTCATTTTTAGGGCATACCTAACAACCTGTGTTTTCTTTCTCCCTCTCTTCCCCCCCCCCCCCCCCCCCCCCCCCCCAATCTGTCCCTCTGAGTTACATGTTGATCCTGGGATTGGGATGCTGGCCTCTTCTGCCCCTCGGACCTGCTTGATCCATCCTGGTGCCCTGTGTCTGGTTGGAGTTTTATCACACCGCTCCTGTGAAGGACGGCCCCATGAGGACAGTTGAGGGTTATACCTGTTAAAACTGTTAATATTATAGTCAGGCTGTCTGTTGTTGCCCAAATGAGGATGGGTTCCCTTTTGAGTCTGGTTCCTCTCGAGGTTTCTTCCTCATGTCGTCTGAGGGAGTTTTTCCTTGCCACCGTCGCCACAGGCTTGCTCATTGGGGATAGATTAGGGATAAAATTAGCTCATGTTTTAAGTCATTCAAATTCTGTAAAGCTGCTTTGCGACAATGTTTATTGTTAAAAGCGCTATACAAATAATCTTGATTTGATTTGATGTCTTGTGATGGCCTAGTCAAAGCCTAGACCTCAATCCAATTAAGAATCTGTGGCATAATTTGAAGATTGCTGTACACCAACACAACCCATATAACTTGAAGGAGTTGGAGCAGTTTTACCTTGAGGAATGGGCAAAAATCCAAGTGGCTAGATGTGCTAAGCTAATAGAGACATACCCCAAGAGACTTGCAGCTGTAATTGCAGCAAAAGGTTACTATACAAAGTATTGACTTTTTTTTTTTTTTGGGGGGGGGAGTGAATCCCTATGCACACTCCTGTTTTTTCATCTTAATTATTGTTTGTGTCACAATAAAACAACAATTTTCACCTTTAAAGTTCTAGGCATGGTGTGTAAATCAAATGGTGCTAACCCCCAACAATTCATTTTAATTCCAGCTTGTAATGAGACAAAACAAAATGGATGAGGGGATGAATACTTTTGTAAGACACTGTAGAATCTCACCAGTAACTTCAGATTTAAATCCAAATACAGACACAAATGATACAGAAAGGAAGATTTTGAGCACTAAAATAGACAAAGATATTGCAACATATAATGGCATCATGTTGCATTCCTAATTCACAGAAAGCACATACAGATTGCATTGCAATCATAGATCCTAAATTAATATAAATTTTCCATTGTACACAAGAAAAAAAGAACAAAAGTAGCTCAGCACCATCATGAATGGTAAATGAGGTGAAATAAAACTTGTCCATTTCAAACAAAAACTGAGGTGGAAAAAACAGAAATAGAAATGTCCTTACCAATGACAAGACATTGTTAACCAAGTTAGTAGCAAATGATAAACAAGTTGAAAGTACTTTACCATCTATTCAGCATGTACTTATCAGTCCAATATTCCACACCACACATTTAAGAATAATTAAAGTAGAGTAAACAAGATCAACTCTGAGCAACTTTGAGCTCACTTACATATACCCCCACTCTCACTTATATCAGAATGCAAGCAATCAAAGGAATAGGACAGTTATTATGAATGTTGACTTCAACAAATAATTATCCCTGAAACATGTAAGTAAAGAGCAGTGTGCTGCCTAGGGATTTCAAATAGCATCCTGGTAAAACGTCATTTTGAAGTAGCATTATGCTTATTGAGATAGCGTCAAAATCCGCCCTATATGTTTCGTAAATACATTCAGTTGGTAAAGAGGAAGTCGATGTGCGACAGACCTGAAGACGGTATACACGGTATAGAACCCTAAGCTGAAGCTCAGTACTAAATACCAAGCAGTTGTAATTTGTAGTTGCTGAGAAAAGTGTGATGAAAATTTTGTAAATCCACGCTATATGTTTTGTAAATACATTCAGTCGGTAAACAGGAAGTTGATGTGCGACTGACCTGAAAATGGTATACACAGTAGAAAACTCCAAGCCGAAGTTTGGTACCAAGTACCAAGTGGCTATGATTTGTGGTTGCTGAGAAAAAGGGTGTTTCAGATGGACGGAGATATGGACGGACAGACAGAGATAAACCAGTATTACCCCCCCGGAACAGGGGTACAGTATAATGATTGCTAATCTGAACCATTAAAGCATATGATTAGTAGACACATGATGATAAGTGATTGGGATGACAAAAATTAATCTTAAATTCCATCCAGACTTTGAGGATGGATAAACAAACAAACAAATAAATATTTCAGGTTATTATTGGTATCACACATTTTTTTGTTTGTGGAATATAGTATTAGAACATCCTGTAAGGCTATACTCCTCAATTTAGGACCCTCACACTGTATTCTTTTAATAAAAAGAGACAAGACAATGTTTTGCTCTTTTCGAAGTGGATAGAAGTGTTATATTTATTATGAAGTGGTTAGTCTCATGGATCCTGGCTATTTCTTTAGATTTTACAGCAATACACACTACAGCTTTAAAATCCCTTAAGACAAGCCATATAAACAACACTGTTCACACTGTTATGCAATCACATCAATTTAGCACAAGCTGGGAAGAATGATCACATGATTGTGATGTTTAATAGGCCATTAGCTTCTTTATCAGCCAAACAGCTGCAATTGCTCTGTTAATAGCACAACACGTACAGACGTTCAGATTGCAATGCAGTTGTTATAATAGCAAATTTTTGTCTGTTTGCTCTTTGGAAATCCTAATTATGTCATTATCAAACTAATTTCTTTCAGATATACCACAGGCTCTTGATCACCTCTGACTCCAGCACAGTTTTAATTATTCTGTAATAGCCCCCTCTTTACAAACAGCTTGAAGTGTTACCATTTATGTCATCAATGGCTATACTATTCCAAAGCAAATAATTTGTACTAAGAATTAAGAATTTGTATCTTTGCAAGTCGTAATGTCACAGATGTCTCTCTAGCATATGTGCAACAAGTTCTACATATTTGAGCTTCAGTTGGTCAGCATGATCTCTGTAAATTTTCATGAGTCAAATGTGCATAAAAAAGAAGAATAGAGAAGGTACAATTTCAAGATCAGTCATGGTATACTTCTGTCGCTTATATTTCTGCTGTTCCCATTGCAGGAAACACCACATGCTTGTGTTTGTTTTCGTTTATGTTCTGGTCCTGACTGTCCCCCATCCTGCTACTGGTTTGTTGCCGAATTGTGTTCACCTCTTCTATTAGTCCATGGTTTGCCAATGTGCAGTGAAAGTTTGTGAACCCTTTAGAATTTTCTATATTTCTGCATAAATATGTCCTGAAACATCATCAGATTTTCACACAAGTCCTAAAAGTAGATAAAGAGAACCCAGTTAAACAAATGAGACAAAAATATTATACTTGGTCATTTATTTATTGAGGAAAATGATCCAATATTACATATCTGTGAAAGTATGTGAACCTTTGCTTTCAGTATCTGGTGTGACCCCCTTGTGCAGCAATAACTGCAACTAAACATTTCCGGTAACTGTTGATCAGTCTTCCACACCAACTTGGAGGAATTTTAGCCCATTCCTCCAGACAGAACAGCTTCAACTCTGGGATGTTAGTGGGTTTCCACACATGAACGGCTCGCTTCAGGTCCTTCCACAACATTTCGATTGGATTAAGGTCAGGACTTTGACTTGGCCATTCCAAAACATTAACTTTATTCTTCTTTAACCATTCTTTGGTAGAACGACTTGTGTGCTTAGGGTCATTGTCTTGCTGCATGACCCACCTTCTCTTAAGATTCAGTTCATGGACAGATGTCCTGACATTTTCCTTTAGAATTCGCTGGTATAATTCAGAATTCATTGTTCCATCAATGATGGCAAGCCGTCCTGGCCCAGATGCAGCAAAACAGGCCCAAACCATGATACTATCACCACCATGTTTCACAGATGGAATAAGGTTCTTATGCTGGAATGCAGTGTTTTCCTTTCTCCAAACATAATGCCTCTCATTTGAACCAAAAAGTTCTATTTTGGTCTCATCCGTCCAGAAAACATTTTTCCAATAGCCTTCTGGCTTGTCCACATGAGCTTTAGCAAACTGCAGATGAGCAGCAATGTTCTTTTTGGAGCGCAGTGGCTTTCTTCTTGCAACCATGCCATGCACACCATTGTTGTTCAGTGTTCTCCTGATGGAGGACTCATGAACATTAGCCAATGTGAGAGAGGCCTTCAGTTGCTTAGAAGTTACCCTGGGGTCCTTTGTGACCTTCCCGACTATTACACGCCTTGCTCTTGGAGTGATCTTTGTTGGTCAACCACTCCTGGTGAGGGTAACAATGGTCTTGAATTTCCTCCATTTGTACACAATCTGTCTGACTGTGGATTGGTGGAGTCCAAACTTTGTACAGATGGTTTTGTAACCTTTTCCAACCTGATGAGCATCAACAATGCTTTTTCTGAGGTCCTTAGAAATCTCCTTTGTTCGTGCCATGATACACTTCCACAAACATTGGTTGTAAAGATCAGACTTTGATAGATCCCTGTTCTTTAAATGAAACAGGGTGCCCACTCACACCTGATTGTCATCCCATTGATTGAAAACACCTGACTTTAATTTCACCTTCAAATTAACTGCTAATCCTCGAGGTTCACATACTTTTGCCACTCATAGATATGTAACATTGGATCATTTTCCTCAATTAATAAATGATCAAGAATAATATTTTTGTCTCTGTTTAACTGAGTTCTCTTTATCTACTTTTAGGACTTGTGTGAAAATCTGATGATGTTTTAGGTCATGTTTATGCAGAAATATAGAAAATTCTAAAGGGTTCACAAACTTTCAAGCACCACTGTATACACTGTTGTGTATCCAGTCATACAATGCACTACTCTCATTAAATTTAAACCTTGTTTTCTGTGTATCAAAGTCTTTTTTTTTGTGGCCTAATAACCCAAGTGACCTCTTTAGATAGATAGATAGATAGATAGATAGATAGATAGATAGATAGATAGATAGATAGATAGATAGATAGATAGAGTACATTTAATACATTTAAGAAAAATCTGATGTAACCGCACGAAATGCCACCAATATTTTACTCATTTTTATTTAAATTTGTTTTACATTTATTCATTTTTAGATGAATAATTTTTTTGTACCAAATTTTTTGACTGGGGCGGCACGGTGGTGTAGTGGTTAGTGCTGTCGCCTCACAGCAAGAAGATCCGGGTTCGAGCCCCGTGGCCGGCAAGGGCCTTTCTGTGCGGAGTTTGCATGTTGTCCATGTGGGTTTCCTCTGGGTGCTCCGGTTTCCCCCACAGTCCAAGGACATACAGGTTAGGTTAACTGTTGACTCTAAATTGACTGTGAATGTGAGTGTGAATGGCTGTCTGTGTCAGCCCTGTGATGACCTGGCGACTTGTCCAGGGTGTACCCCGCCTTTCATCCGTAGTCAGCTGGGATAGGCTCCAGCTTGCCTGTGACCCTGTAGAGCAGGAAGAAGCGGCTAGAGATGATGAGATGAGGTATTTTTGACTGATAATTTAGCTACAGGCAAAGAGTGATTTTTTTTTTTCACTGGCCATGTAAGATTTCATTTCCTGTGATGACCTGGCGACTTATCCAGAGTCTTGCCCATAGTCAGCTGGGATAGGCTCCAGCTTGCCTGCGACCCTGTAGAACAGGATAAGCAGCTACAGATAATGGATGGATGGATGTAAGATTTCATTTCCATATTAAAATACACTGCTTGGCCAAAAAAAAAAAAAAAGTCACACACTCAAATATTTCATTGGACTGCCTTTAACCTTGATTATGGCATGTATTTGCCATGGCATTCTTTCAACAACCTTATGCAATGTTATCATATTTATTTCCATCCAGAGTCGCATTAATTTATCACTGAGATCTTTTCTTGATGACGGGAGAATCGAACCACTCTTTAAAGTCTTCTTCAGCACATCCCAAAGACTTTCAGTGGGGTTAAGTGCATATCATGGGTAAATTCAGGAGCAAGATCAATGTAATTCTCCTATTTTATATTAAACTTTGGTCAAATATCTGTCACGTTTTGCATTTTGTGCAATTTTTTTACCTTGCGTAATACCAGAAAAATTCAGTTGAAATCAAGCCATTTGAGGTGAATTTGTCCACCTCTGAAAAAACTTGGCATTTGGATTTTCCGGCAAACATTGATTTTCGTGACATCACGTGCGGGACGCCTCCTTCTGAATCCTACATCAGCGCTGGTTTGTTTATGAGAAAATGACCGTATTATTTGCATCCCCGGTGTTGTCTCCGTTGTCTTCACTACTTGAATCATCATCAAATCCAAACAGATGAAGCCCCAATTCTGACATCTCATTATATTCTTCATCCAAAGGTGAAGTAACATTGTGCTTAGGTGACAATTCCATATTTCAATGCGAAATCGCTAGCTGCTAAACTTGGTCTACACAGGCTGTGCACTGAAACCGTGCAAGCTCTCACAGCCTGCTGGTGGTTCCACAGGTGACATCACGAATCTGGCTCCAGACTCCCTTGGGATTTTTCCAGACGCGTTTTGTTATTTTATTTTTTTCTGCTGTAGACAGATGGCCTTGTGCAAAATTACCCTTCTGGATGAGTGTATAAAGGGACATGCTTTCATATAAAACAAAAAACAAATTGGTCCAGGATATGCAGTTTAAAGGTCCCATGGCATGGTGGTTTGTTGATGCTTTAAACGGGCTCGTGGAGGCTTCCGGATGTTATATCCGCAGCCTTTCTCGAAATGAACCCTCGGCACGTAAATATAGCCTCCTGGGAGAAAGCCCCATTTCAGCGCTTTTCCCAGTGCGTCGTTTTGCTAATGAGAAGCAGGAGGCGGGGAAGGGTAGAGGGTGGGGCGGGCCATGGGGGGAGGGGCTTGACCAAGCTGCGCACACACATACTCGCTGTTATCAGCGCCTGTAGCCACGCTGCTAAGACAAAACCCCGTTCTCCCTCGGACTCCTTTCGTAAACTCAACGTGACACAGAGAACAGAGAGTGAGAGTGTTCGGAGTGGTAGTTTACGAACGTATAATACCCTAGGCTTGAACAAGCACTCCATAACCAAAGAGGATAGAAGCAGCAACTACAGCAACATAGCGCTTATCCAACAGAAGACATGCATTGCGGCGCAATAGTCAAACATAAGCTCATAAGTTACAGTCAATTTCCAGACTAAACTCAGTTTAACAGAGCATGCTGCATGCTCTTTAGTTTTGTAGCACAGATTACCTGGCTAACTGCAGGAAGCGGTTAGCTGCACAGCTAATGTCGCCATTGCTAGGCTAACGCACCAATTTTAAAACACGGCAAAACGACCAGTTATACACTTACTTGTTCGGTGTTTGTTGCTGATGCGGCAGGGATGCTTGGTACGGACCCAGGCTTCAGTGACAGTTGATGTGCAAAACCTGCCCTGTACTGTCCCAAGTTGTGGAAACATTCCTCAGGAAAATGCTTCCAACAAACATACACCGTCTTAGGTAGACTCGACAGCGTATTATTGAAGTAAATAAAATTAAGCCACTGCGTCTTCAGGGGCTCTCCCATCGGCAGTAAAAACAGACACTTTTCTGTGTTGTCACATCCATGTACAGCGCAATTTCCATGTTTCGCTCGCTTAGGTGATGCCATGTTGTGTCCTCTATGGTCTCCTCACTACAACTGGGCGGGGCAATCCATACAGTGGGTGGGAATCCAGAGGGGGGGGGGCGTGGGGATCATCTCCCTTGCTGACGTAGTAAAGGGAAGAGCTTATCAACGTGCCGTTTTGACGCGTCATTCTCAAATGTTGGGCATAGTTTGGTTTACACATTATGAAATTTCTAGCCACTGAGGTGACTTAAGAAGGTCAGAGGAACTCATTTTAACGTTAAAAAATCTCAGAAAGTGAAAATTTCATGCCATGGGACCTTTAAGGTCAGGACTCTGTGGTGGTCAATTCATATGTAAAAATGATTCCTTATGCTTCCTGAACCACTCTTTCACAATTTGAACCCCTAATTTTATGCCTGTGCCATCAGGGAAGATAAAATCCACTGATGGATTAATCTGTTCATTCAGTATATTCAGGTAGTCAGCTGACTTCATTTTATTGCCACATACCGGTAATGTTACTGAGCCTCCACCTGCCCAACTGAAACAACCCCAGATCATGACACTGACTCCAGAGGCTTGTTCAGTGCTAACTATGCATGATGGGTGCATCGCTTCATGCACTTCCCTTCTTACCCCAACATACCCATTGTCCTGGAATAGGGTAAATCTGGGCTCATCAGACCACATGACCTTTTTTCATTGCTCCAGAGTCCAATCTTTATGCTCCCTAGCAAGCTGAAGCCTTTCTTCTGATTAGCTTCACTAACAAGTGGTTTTCTTATGGACACACAGCTGTTTGGTCTTAATCCTGTGAGTTCTTGTCGCACTGTGTATGTGGAAATGCTCTTACTTTCACTATTAAACATCGCTGTGAGTTCTACTGTCACTTTTTTTTTAAATGATTCAACTTCAACAAGCATTTACATGATCTCTGATCACAGTCAGTGAAGATTTTTTTCTGACCACATTTCTTCCATGAAGTTGACAGTTCACCACTATCCTTCCATGTTTTAATAATGCGTTGGGCAGTTCTTAACCCATTTCCAAGCAAAGTTGTTTTCTTTGCTTGATGCAGGCCAATAATTTGACCCTTGTGAGACAGTGACATCTTTTCTACGGCCATGGGATATGTCCTCTGACATGGTTGTTTCAGAAATGAGAAGCAACTTACTGCAGTAAGTGTCAGTTAGAATTGTTACCAGCTGAAACATATTAATCACTGCAGTAATTATCCAGTCAAGCCTATTAAGTATTTGCTTATTTAAGTCCAAATGGTGACTTTGTTTTTGCCCAGGCAGTGTATTACTGTTAATACACATGATTTTCAGCACTAAAAGCAAGTTGCAGGATAAAGTGGCAAGTTATTTCTTTTTTTTTTTTTCTCTTTGTTTTCAAAATACCAAAGCCATTGATTTTGTTTTATTTGAAATTGTGGAGGGCTTTTGTGTGTGTGTGTGTGTTTAACATGACACAGTAGTTCACAGTTTTAAATGCTTTTTTTAACATGACACTATGGGTTAAAGTTCAGCATTTCAAAGAGCTGAGTGCATGAAGCAAGTTAAATGTGCTTCTTTAGGTTATTCTTCCTTTAAAAAAGGTTTGTAATTCAGAAGAAAGGCTACTGGAGAAGCAGAGAGAGAGAGAGAAAGTGTGAGAAAATGTACAGCATGATTTGTCCAAAGGAAAACTGGCACTTCCTGGACTAGTTGCATAACTTGGCATGAACACGTGCTTCCTCCTCCACCGTAGAAATCTCTAGGGACAGAGAAGAGCTCCTGAAGGAAAAGAGGAGAGTAACTTTGCTCAAACAGCAGATGATTCTTGCCATTCATTTCAACTGCAGCAGTCAGTGGCCATCATTCAACTCTCATTATAAACTAATGCCTATTATGTGCTTTAAGGATGTAGAAGGATGTAGTTTCTAGGGAAGAGAAACAGTGCCTGTAATTCAAAAGGTATCATTCAATAAAAGTAGCAGTCTTCAGAAAAACGTAAGAAAGCATGTACTGTAGTGTGTGAAGCTGTAAAACAGGGTTTCTGAGGTTTTTGGATAAATGACCCCAAATGGACATCAAGAAGTTTCTGCAACCCAATCCTTGAGCACCCTATTATGTGCAAGAAGCTTTCAAGGGCATATTCTGGACCAATTTCGTTTTTTTTTTAATATGAAAGTATGTCCCTTTACACACTCATCCAGAAGGGTAATTTTGCACAAGGCCATCTGTCTACAGCAGAAACAAATAAAATAATAAAAATCCCAAGGGAGTCTGGAGCCAGAATCGTGACGTTATCTGTGGAAGCACCAACAGGCTGCGCGAGCTTTGCACGGTTTAAGTGCACAGCCTGTGTAGACCAAGCGCTCCCATTTCTCTCTCATTGTCTGGTCTTTTGGAAAATAATGAGTACTAATCCCATCGAGATTGGTGTTGCTACACCCTCCGACGATACATCTGTTAACCATTTTAATAATTACGCAATAACATTGAAGAAATTTGCAGAAAACCACCAGGTCAGGGCGGCACGGTGGTGCAGTGGTTAGCGCTGTCACCTCACAGCAAGAAGGTCCAGGTTCGAGCCCCGTGGCCGGCGAGGGCGTTTCTGTGAGGAGTTTGCATGTTCTCCCCATGTCCGCGTGGGTTTCCTCCGGGTGCTCCGGTTTCCCCCACAGTCCAAAGACATGCAGGTTAGGTTAACTGGTGACTCTAAACTGACCGTAGGTGTGAATGTGAGTGTGAATGGTTGTCTGTGTCTATGTGTCAGCCCTGTGATGACCTGGCGACTTGTCCAGGGTGTACCCTGTCTTCCGCCTGTAGTCAGCTGGGATAGGCTCCAGCTTGCCTGCGACCCTGTAGAACAGGATAAAGCGGCTAGAGATAATGAGATGAGATGAGACTACCAGGTCATTTTCTCATAAACAAACCAGCTCTGACATAGGATTCAGAGGGAGGCATCCCACAGATGACGTCATGAAAATCAGTGTTTCCTGGGAAATCCAAATGGCAAGTTTTTTCAGAGGCAGACAAATTCGCCTCAAATGGTTTGATTTCAACTGAATTTTTCTGGTATTGTGCAAGGTAAAAAAAAAATTGCAGAGAATGCAGAATGTTACAGATATTTGACCAAAGTTTAATATAAAATAGTTGAATTACATTGATCTTGCTCCTGAATTTACCCGTGATATGCCCTTTGAAAGCAGCTTTCACAGACTACAAAACAGAGCCAAAACACTGAAAAGCACCCTGCTGCCAGCACCTTATTGGTGATGTAATATTTAACCTATATCTGGAACCCAGGCAGGTGCTACCACTCTAGGTCAGAGCGGACCTGGGAGCAATGATTAAATCTCCGAGGCAACAGTTTTAATTTTATGCACATTTGAAACTTTATATGTGAAAAAAAACCTCTGTAATTTTCTTCTTGTCCCAATAAGTATTTTATTAAGTATTAATTAAAATAAGTTAGTGCGGATCGCAGCGAATTTCTGTTCGGCTATTTTCATGACCACTCGGCGCGTGACGTCATTTAAGACAAACAAACCACTTCAGTTGAGTCCACTACCGTTTACTTACACTGCCGTTCAGCTTGAGTGCAGACATGCGTTTGGGAATTTCCAAAGAAAAACCCCCATGCCTTATTGTTGTGCAGTGAACTCTAACAACAGGACCGATTCAGGAAGAAGTTTTTACCTTTTTCCGAGAGAGGAGAAGAGGCAGAGAGAGTGGATTGGCTTTTTCCAGAAGAGGAGAGAGGTGGAGCGAGAGGGTTGGCTTTTTCTGAAAGCGGAGAAGAGGTGGAGCGAGAGGGTTGGCTTTTTCTGAAAGAGGAGACAAGGCGGAGAGAGTGGATTGTGCGCGTGAAGCCAGAGGGTTGTTTTTTTTTTTCCTGGAAGAGGAGACGAGGCGGAGAGAGTGGATTGTGTGCATGAAGCCAGAGGGTTGGCTTTTTCTGAAATAGGAGAAGAGGCGGAGAGAGTGGATTGTGCGCGTGAAACAAAATCAAGCAGTCAAAGAAGAAACGGAGCAGCAACTCTCAAGCAAAAAGGAGAAGATTGGAGGTAAACATTTTTACTTTTGCTTGCAATTGACAAGTCAAGAATCCTGAGGGATCCCGTACAGTCATTGTGGAAATGAGACAAAGGGATATTTCCTCGCTCAGAGTAGGCTATAAATACAACCCCGATTCCAAAAAAGTTGGAACAAAGTACAAATTGTAAATAAAAACAGAATGCAATGATGTGGAAGTTTCAAAATTCCATATTTTATTCAGAATAGAACATAGATGACATATCAAATGTTTAAACTGAGAAAATGTATCATTTAAAGAGAAAAATTAGGTGATTTTAAATTTCATGACAACAACACATCTCAAAAAAGTTGGGACAAAACCATGTTTACCACTGTGAGACATCCCCTTTTCTCTTTACAACAGTCTGTAAACATCTGGGGACTGAGGAGACAAGTTGCTCAAGTTTAGGGATAGGAATGTTAATCCATTCTTGTCTAATGTAGGATTCTAGTTGCTCAACTGTCTTAGGTCTTTTTTGTCGTATCTTCTGTTTTATGATGCGCCAAATGTTTTCTGTGGGTGAAAGATATGGACTGCAGGCTGGCCAGTTCAGTACCCGGACCCTTCTTCTATGCAGCCATGATGCTGTAATTGATGCAGTATGTGGTTTGGCATTGTCATGTTGGAAAATGCAAGGTCTTCCCTGAAAGAGATGTCGTCTGGATGGGAGCATATGTTGCTCTAGAACCTGGATATACCTTTCAGCATTGATGGTGTCTTTCCAGATGTGTAAGCTGCCCATGCCACACGCACTAATGCAACTCCATACCATCAGAGATGCAGGCTTCTGAACTGAGCGCTGATAACAACTTGGGTCGTCCTTCTCCTCTTTAGTCCGAATGACACAGCGTCCCTGATTTCCATAAAGAACTTCAAATTTTGATTCGTCTGACCACAGAACAGTTTTCCACTTTGCCACAGTCCATTTTAAATGAGCCTTGGCCCAGAGAAGACGTCTGCGCTTCTGGATCATGTTTAGATACGGCTTCTTCTTTGAACTATAGAGTTTTAGCTGGCAACGGCGGATGGCACAGTGAATTGTGTTCACAGATAATGTTCTCTGGAAATATTCCTGAGCCCATTTTGTGATTTCCAATACAGAAGCATGCCTGTATGTGATGCAGTGCCGTCTAAGGGCCCGAAGATCACGGGCACCCAGTATGGTTTTCCAGCCTTGACCCTTGCGCACAGAGATTCTTCCAGATTCTCTGAATCTTTTGATGATATTATGCACTGTAGATGATGATATGTTCAAACTCTTTGCAATTTTACACTGTCGAACTCCTTTCTGATATTGCTCCACTATTTGTCGACACAGAATTAGGGGGATTGGTGATCCTCTTCCCATCTTTACTTCTGAGAGCCGCTGCCACTCCAAGATGCTCTTTTTATACCCAGTCATGTTAACGACCTATTGCCAATTGACCTAATGAGTTGCAGTTTGGTCCGCCAGCTGTTCCTTTTTTGTACCTTTAACTTTTCCAGCCTCTTATTGCCCCTGTCCCAACTTTTTTGAGATGTGTTGCTGTCATGAAATTTCAAATGAGCCAATATTTGGCATGAAATTTCAAAATGTCTCACTTTCGACATTTGATATGTTGTCTATGTTCTATTGTGAATACAATATCAGTTTTTGAGATTTGTAAATTATTGCATTCTGTTTGTATTTACAATTTGTACTTTGTCCCAACTTTTTTGGAATCGGGGTTGTAGTATAATGCCGTGGATGGCAGGCTAATGTGGCCTACCGGCGCACTTTCAAATAATCGTTACCTATATCCACTAGGGAGGGTGGTTTAATTATTCTTCAAAAGGGCTCTTATTTAGTATTATGACAAAAGTAAGAATTTATCATAACTACCAGGATAAATCGTTTGGGCGTGAGTCTTATTGAGGTCTGGGGTCACCGTGATCAGAGTCGGCTGAGTCGCTGTCCGATTCTGAGGCCACAAGGTCAAACCAGTGAGCCACATTCACCGATTGCTTTGCAACGGCCATAGGTTCATACATATATGGTTTCACCTCTCGATATTTAATTTGGAGAGTTCCTACTTCAAAATCGCTATCGCTTTCAGACATTTTACACAACCTCTCACGACCAAAGTCCATACACTTGTGCTCGGTTTGCAAGTAAACACGGAGCTGCTCTCAGTCTGTTTGGCTTAAATGACATCATGACGACTGCCCCCTGGCGGTGAAAGTGTGCATAAATGAGATGTAAACAAACCTTCGGAAATTGGGCAAAACAGTATATTTTAACCATTTTATTCAATTTTAGGGTGCGAATTAGACACTAGGAAGATTTAATTTGCTTTTTGGGTTGTTCTTCTAGACAATAAAGTTGATATTCTACGTTTCACCTCTGACCATTGCCTATGACCGTTTAAGGGGTAACTCCATTTTCCCCAATACTCAAGTCCTCCTGGGTCTGAGACTCCCAACCAATTGCAGTTTAAACTCATACCCAGGATCCAGAAAGCTACCAGCATCGTGGCTGACCCCATGCACCTCTCACACAATCTCTTCACCCTCCTGCCATCTGGAAAAAGATACTGAAGCATTTGGACCTTCACAACTGGGCTTTGTAACAGTTTCTTTCCACATGCCATCAGACTCCTCAACTCTGAGGGACTGGACTGATAACACTCAGACTGTTGATCACATCACTCCCACTGCAGTCTTTGCACAGTGAACAATAATGCACTATCACTTTTTACAATGTTTACAATGCTTATCATCTGTGAAATGTTTACATGTATTAATTTATTTTGTTTACACATGCTACCTCAAAACACACACTCAAACCTTCTGTACATTTATCAGTGACAGTTCATAGACTTCGTTTCAGCATTCAAGACAATCATTTGGGCCATTTGGCTGGCACTGTACTGTCTGTTTGTGCTAGTTGTAGTTTTTGCACTGTCCTTGTTGTTTGCAGTTTTGTTGTTGATGTTTGCACTTTTATGTTGTATGTAGTTTATTGTCTACAATGTTTGCACTCGCTGCACTCATGCACTTTGACACTTGTAGTCCTGTGATGTATAATGTAGCACCATGGTCCTGGAGAAATGTTGTTTTGTTTTAAATGTGTAATTTACCAACTGTATATGGTTGAAATGACAATAAACAAAGCCTTGACCTTGAAAGTTATTCTGACTGATCACTTTGCTATCCTGATGGGAGTGGTCTCTTCCAGGATAATTCTGCTCCCTTTCACAGGGAACACATGTCCACTGAATCATTTCAGGAGAATGAAAATGATGTATAGCATATGCAATGACCTTCAGAGTTTTTATACAGGCTCATGAAATTGTATTTTTAAATACACCAATGACACTGCTTCTTAATTAATAGGGAGGTTTATAGGTAGTCACTTATTTACAACTTTTACTTTTTTTTATTTAAATGGCCTTTAGTCCCATTCTCAGTTTGTTTTCGAGGAGGGGAGGGTGGAGGATTATTATTGTACCAACCAGAAAGGGCAATTGCTCTAATTGTCAGTTCCACGTTGCAAGCACTGTGTGTGTGTGTGTGTGTGTGTGTGTGTGTGTGTGTGTGTGTGCGCGCGCACTTATACAGGTGCATCTAAAAAAATCTGAATATCATGAAAGTAATTTTTTTTGTAATTTTATTCAAAAAGGTCAACTTTCATATATTCTTAATTCATTATACGTAAAGTGAAATATTTCAAGCCTTTTTTTGTTTTAATTTTGATGATTATGGCTTATAGCTCATGAAAATCAGAAATCTGATCTCATTATTAGAATATTTCCAGAGATCAGTCAAAAAAGGATTTACAATACAGAAATGTCCAATTTCTGAAAACTATGATCATTTATACACTCAATATAAATAATAATAATATATTAACAATATAACCATCTCATCTCATTATCTCTAGCCGCTTTATCCTTCTACAGGGTCGCAGGCAAGCTGGAGCCTATCCCAGCTGACTACGGGCGAAAGGCGGGGTACACCCTGGACAAGTCGCCAGGTTATCATAGGGCTGACACATAGACACAGACAACCATTCACACTCACATTCACACCTACGGTCAATTTAGAGTCACCAGTTAACCTAACCTGCATGTCTTTGGACTGTGGGGGAAACCGGAGCACCCGGAGGAAACCCACGCGGACACGGGGAGAACATGCAAACTCCGCACAGAAAGGCCCTCGCCGGCCACGGGGCTCGAACCCGGACCTTCTTGCTGTGAGGCGACAGCGCTAACCACTACACCACCGTGCCACCCCCCAATATAACCATATTAAACAATACAAACCGTAAAACACTCCTTTACCACAAATTACTGCATCATTGCAGCATGGCATGGAGGTGATCAGATTTACGATAACCTGGATGACTGACTGAGAACCTTCACAGACCTAATTTATTTAAATGATAAACATCTAGTTATTCGTACTGTGGCATCAAATATAGTCTGAAAAATGTACCATGAAGTCTGGAAATTTGATTGTGGAAAAAGGGTGGAATTTTGAAATGGAAAATGTGTAGAAACCGTGAATGTTGCTAAAAAACATTACCATATGTGTTACAGATAATTGTCCAACACTAAGATATAATTATTTACATTCAAAAAGTGGAAAACAGAGTCATATTTTTCTGAATAAGACTTTGTCACTTAACTGACTTCATTTTTCCACCTACAAACTTATTTCAAAATGAACCTAATTACATGTAAAGATCACAACTTTGAACTCTCATTGGGGTGTGTCATCAGTGTAGAGAAAAGGTATCAAAAATCATGCCAAATCTTTCATCTGCAGTGGCGCTCATGCTACACCATGCAGATAACACTGTACAGTGGTGCTTGAAAGTTTGTGAACCCTTTAGAATTTTCTATATTTCTGTATAAATATGACATAAAACATCATCAGGTTTTCACACAAGTCCTAAAAGTAGATAAAGAGAACCCAGTTAAACAAATGAGACAAAAATATTATACTTGGTCATTTATTTATTGAGGAAAGTGATACAATATTACATATTTGTGAGTGGCAAAAGTATGTGAGCCTCTAGGATTAGCAGTTAATTTGAAGGTGAAATTAGAGTCAGGTATTTTCAATCAATGGGAAGACAATCAGATGTCAGTGGGCACCCTGTTTTATTTAAAGAACAGGGATCTATCAAAGTCTGAGCTTCACAACATGTTTGTGGAAGTGTATCATGGCACGAACAAAGGAGATTTCTGAGGACCTCAGAAAAAGCATTGTTGATGCTTATTAGGCTGGAAAAGGTTACAAAACCATCTCTAAAGAGTTTGGACTCCACCAATCCACAGTCAGACAGACTGTGTACAAATGGAGGAAATCAAAGACAATTGTTACCCTCCCCAGGAGTGGTTCACCAACAAAGATCAGTCTAAGGCTACATCCACACGACAACGGGATTTTTTTTTTTAGCGGGTAAAAAAAATATCGCGTCCACATGGGCAATGGATCAGTAAAATATTAGGTACGAAATATGAATATGAAAACGATGCAATACACATGCCACACCTCTACGTGCGCTGTAAGACGGTCCCATCGGAGACACCAGAACAATAGAAGAAGTAGGACGCATGTGCATAAACCCCTTCTTCTACCCGGCGTGAATGAGTGAGTGCTGCTTGTTCTAGTCATGTGGTTGTGATGTCATCATAAACAAATCCATTCTACTCATCCAGACGACTTCGCAACGGCACCGTTGCCAGATTTTTCCACTCTGGAAACTGTTCTCAAAAAATATCATTTTGGGGCACCCAAAATGCCGGTGCTGTGTGGACGCCAGGCCGAAACGATAAAAAATATTATCGGATTCACCTGAATCCGTTGCCGTGTGGACAGGGCCTAAGAGCAAGGTGTGTAATAGTCTGCGAGGTAACAAAGGACCCCAGGGTAACTTCTAAGCAACTGAAGGCCTCTCTCACATTGGCTAATGTTAATGTTCATGAGTCCACCATCAGGAAAACACTGAACAACAATGGTGTGCATGGCAGGGTTGCAAGGAGAAAGCCACTGCTCTCCAAAAATAACATTGCTGCTCGTCTGCAGTTTGCTAAAGATCACATGGACAAGTCAGAAGGCAATTGGAAAAATGTTTTGTGGATGGATGATACCAAAATAGAACTTTTTGGTTCAAATGAGAAGTGTTATGTTTGGAGAAAGGAAAACACTGCATTCCAGCATAAGAACCTTATCCCATCTGTGAAACATGGTGGTGGTGGTAGTATCATGGTATGGGCCTGTTTTGCTGCATCTGGGCCAGGATGACTTGCCATCATTGATGGAACAATGAATTCTGAATTATACCAGTGAATTCTAAAGGAAAATGTCAGGACATCTGTCTATGAACTGAATCTCAAGAGAAGGTGGGTCATGCAGCAAGACAAGGACCCTAAGCACACAAGTTGTTCTACCACAGAATGGTTAAAGAAGAATAAAGTTAATGTTTTGGAATGGACAAGTCAAAGTCCTGACCTTAATCCAATCAAAATGCTGTCAAAAGGACCTGAAGTGAGCAGTTCATGTGAGGAAACCCAACAACATCCCAGAGTTGAAGCTGTTCTGTACGGAGGAACGGGCTAAAATTCCTCCAAGCTGGTGTGCAGGACTGATCAACAGTTACCAGAAACGTTTAGTTGCAGTTTTTGCTGCACAAGGGGGTCACACCAGATACTGAAAGCAAAGGTTCACATACTTTTGCCACTCACAGATATGTAATATTGGATCATTTTCCTCAATAAATAAATGACCAAGTATAATATTTTTGCCTCATTTGTTTAACTGGGTTCTCTTTATCTACTTTTAGGACTTGTGTGAAAATCTGATGATGTTTTAGGTCATATTTATACAGAAATATAGAAAATTCTAAAGGGTTCACAAAATTTCAAGCACCACTGTAGATATCCTTGTGCATCAGAATATGATTAAGCCAGCAAACTGCAGTGTGGAACTTGAGGATGAGCGCCCCTGGTCCTACCTTGCTCAAATGTGTCAATATGCTGGAATAAATAAATGCTCATATAAAATGAAATGCTTTCTTTGCCTCCTTTGTAAGGCATGAATTCAGCCTGATCTGAAAAAGCAGGTTGAGGTAGGTTTTGCTAAATTGCTAACATTAACTGGCCATATTTAACTAAGTTAACCTGTTATCTTTGTTTATGCTTGGTTAGACTAGCATCGATTCCAGCTGCCAGTGTTATTGGCTTGGCAACAAGTCAAATTGTGCCTCATGGTAAATATTAATAAACATAACTTTTCTTATGAAAATGTGACTTTTTGTACATTTTATTACTTTTATTATTTTTTTATTTTTAACGATCACTTGAGTATATCCTTTGCTGGATACTGCTTACCACATTTTTCACTGAGTAACATTCAGTGTTATAGTCGAGTCACTAAACCTTGACTCCGAGTCCAGTCTCAAGTCCCCAGTGTTCAAGTCCAAGTCAAGTCCAAGTCATTAAAGAAAGTTTCAAGTCGAGTCCAAGTCAAGTCCACTACTGATCTGAGTTGAGTCCGACACAAGCCCCGCTGTCAACAGGGCAAATACTATACCATGAGAGATGGTTAACACTAGCTAGTTAATTGGTCAGCAAGTAAGCCCTGCTATCAACATAGCATGTCACTTCCTTCTCTGGGTGGAGTCTTGCCAAATGATGATTGAAGTTCAAGGTTGTCCCCATTGTCTCCTCGATAGTTCTTCTGCATATGGAACACATAGCAGTGTATTTTTCTCACTGCATGAGAAGTCTGTATAAGCAAAGCAGACAATCCTAGGGCCATTCTCTCTAGGCATTTTAGCACCATTAACGTTAATTTGTTCTTGACCATGATCTATGAACAGGTGATTGTGCATTCTCTTGCATGAAATTAGTATAAAAAATAATGTAGATATAAATAGCTTATGCCAAATGATTATGGCATATTACACAAAAAATAAAGAAAAAAAAATCTGAGTCCTCATCTCCAATTTACAAGTCCGAATGCAGTTAATGTATGAGTCCACATCCGCGTCATCAG
This sequence comes from Neoarius graeffei, assembly GCF_027579695.1. Classification (NCBI taxonomy): domain Eukaryota; kingdom Metazoa; phylum Chordata; class Actinopteri; order Siluriformes; family Ariidae; genus Neoarius; species Neoarius graeffei. The sequence continues at coordinate 111,455,182 of NC_083571.1, read as the reverse complement.
TGCTCAAGTCTAAGTCAAGTCACAAGTCCTTAAAATTAGGGCACGAGTCAGACTCAAGTTCAAGTCCTGGACTCGAATATTACAAGCTTGGTAACATTTTGGTGCATTATCTATACCAAGGGTTCTCAACCTTTTCTACTTTAAGGCCCACCTATTCATACTTGTAATGAGTTGGGGCCCATTAAAAAGATCCCCAATTATTTGGCTCATCTATTCTATTAGAATCTAAAAACTTATTGTAACTTGTATTAATGGAATGCAACATCACTCCCAGTTACAGATGGGAGCCCAGGGATTAAATAAATGCAATAAAAACAAACTGTTTTTAATTGTAGGTATTGTATTTAAAACTGCACGGATGTACCAGAAGCCAACATAAAACCATGCATGCAGGGCATTCTCAGTCAAAAGGGATTAATGATCCAGAAGTGGAGTCTGGTCCATTAACACAAGAACTTATTGCCATGTTTGTGTTCAGCAAACCATCAAGTTATTCAAACCACGAAGTACACTCAAAAGAAGAGGATATAGAAAGCATTCAACGAGATAGATCCTTACACATTAACAAAGAAGGATTTTTCCTCTCAAAGAAAAATTTACTAGCTACATTTGATATAAGAATAAATTTTGATCCTATTGTAGCCATAACAAAATACAAAGACAATAGTTGTGCATATTATTAATTAATTTAATGTGAAGATAATTAACAGATAATCAACAGATTTAAGTTGTTGTTTTTTTTAAAGATTGTGTATATTTTTTGTCTTTTGTATTTGGAATTGTTTGTATCTGTACATGCACGACCCCACCAGCTCTGCTGATCAACTTATCATTCTTAAAGTTATTCATTCATTCATTATGAATTGGAAAATTATCCATCCGTTGAATTCCCCGACATCTCAAACTATCTGGTGCTGCAGACATCGTTCTACACGGACACACAGATGAAAATCTGGAAGAGCATGGAGATGTACAACTTTTTATATGTGGCTGGGGTAAAGATCTGGGGATCAGGACACTACAAGATAAATCCTGTATCGTTTTTGCCTGGGTAAGGAGGAGTTTCTGGGCTTTTTGTGTGCGTCTTTGAGAAGGTTGCTAGAATGCTACAAGTTTTAGTATTGGGTGTAAACAAACCACAGCCGCTCGATTCTCAATCCTCCCTGCTCTTCTCTTCCAGCAGGCAGCACAGATCCATATAATTTACCCACACATGTATTTATTTATTCAGCCCACTGCGCTCTCTCTCCCTCTGTGTGTGTGTGCGCGCCTGCGTATGGGGGTTAAATGTGACAAAATAAAGGCTTGTTGTTCTTTATTTACCCACAAATGTATGTATTCCACTTGAAAAGTATACAGCAAACCAGCTACTGGATTTAGGACCCTATGACATCCTGAAGTATTTAGTATTTGGCTTTAAACTTGAAAAAAAATTCACAGCCCACTAGATGGCGCTTTGTGGCCCACTAATGGGCTGCACCCCAGTGGTTGAGAAACACTGATCGATACTTCCACTTAAATATATTGCTAAGCATTTCCTCCATCCCTGAATAATTGTACATGTTCATCACCATTCTTAGAAACCTTAAAGACAATCAGTCTTCAGCAGTATTAAATTCCAGGTATACGCAATGCAACACTTGCATTTCAACCAGCATCACACTGTAGAAAAGCAGATCTTTTCTCATCCCTAACTGACATCTTCAATACTTTGCTGAGCTGTTCGGTATTGTTAAAAAACATGAGCAGCCTTTTCAGCCTGATTGGAAACACTACAAAAGAGCCATGCACTCACCTTTGATTTGGTCTCCCACACACACCCACAACTAGTGAGCTCACACTGACACATGCAAGCACGCACCCTCCAATTGTACTTCCTCTCGGAAGAGTTGCCTAATATGGAGATCTCTCTGTTACAGATATGAAGAAAAAAAAAACACCATGGATTTATGCATCTTACTAAAGCTTCGGCAGAAAAAGTTAGCATTTTAAATTGCTCTAGATGTGTGAAATCTTTGCAAATTATATGAGCCATCAAAAAGGAGTCAACACATTATAATATGACTGACTCTGGTACATTTATCACATCAAAAATGCTCAGGCTGCCTGTCATTGACGTTATTAAGATTTAATGGCCATATGTCTATGAATGCATTGAGTCAACCAGGTCATTTAGTAAGTTAAAGAGCCAGGACTTGTTATTATAATCTGGATGACATTTCTCTGTTTATATAGGCATTTTGTGACTTCTTAATATCTACTGAAACATCTTCAGCATATCAGGGCCTGATTTTCATGATCATGTGGCAAGCCCAAAAATAAAGAATAATACCATGGTGTTATATATTATCTGTATTTTTGAGTCCATCTGCTGTGGTGTTCACATAATGATAGTAATGAGTAGGAACATGTTTTTTTTAGGACCAAACTCATCTCATTATCTGTAGCCGCTTTATCCTGTTCTACAGGGTCGCAGGCAAGCTGGAGCCTATCCCAGCTGACTATGGGCGAAAGGCAGGGTACACCCTGGACAAGTTGCCAGGTCATTACAGGGCAGACACATAGACGCAGACAACCATTCACACTCACATTCACACCTATGGTCAATTTAGAGTCACCAGTTAACCTAACCTGCATGTCTTTGGACTGTGGGGGAAACTGGAGCACCCAGAGGAAAACCAAGCAGACATGGGGAGAACATGCAAACTCCACACAGAAAGGCCCTCGTCGGCCACGGGGCTCGAACCCGGACCTTCTTGCTGTGAGGCGACAGCGCTAACCACTACACCATCGTGCCACCCAGGACCAAACTTATAATTATTATATCTCCAAGAGGTATGGTTTTATGTGCGACTGAAATATCCAGTCAAATCAGATGCTTGTAATACAGTGGTGTTTGAAAGTTTGTAAACCCTTTAGAATTGTCTATATTTCTGCATTAATATGACCTAAAACATCATCAGATTTTCACACAAGTCCTAAAAGTAGATAAAGAGAACCCAGTTAAACAAATAAGAGAAAAATATTATACTTGGTAATTTCTTTATTGAGAAAAATGATCCAATATTACATTACTGGGAGTGGCAAAAGTATAAGAACCTCCAGGATTAGCAGTTAATTTGAAGGTGAAATTAGAGTCAGGTGTTTTCAATCAATGGGATGACAATCAGGTGCGAGTGGGCACCCTGTTTTATTTAAAGAACAGGGATCGATCTAAGTCTGATATTCACAAAACATGTTTGTGGAAGTGTATCATGGTACGAACAAAGGAGATTTCTGAGGACCTAAGAAAAGCGTTGTTGATGCTAATCAGGCTGGAAAAGGTTGCAAAACCATCTCTAAAGAGTTTGGACTCCACCAATCCACAGTCAGACAGACTCTGTACAAATGGAGGAAATTCAAGACCATTGTTACCCTCACCAGGAGTGGTCGACCAACAAAGATCACTCCAAGAGCAAGGCATGTAATAGGTAACAAAGCGAGGTAACAAAGGACCCAAGGGTAACTTCTAAGCAACTGAAGGCCTCTCTCACATTGGCTAATGTTAATGTTCACGAGTCCACCATCAGGAGAACACTGAACAATGATGGTGTGCATGGCAGGGTTGCAAAGCCACTGTTTTCCAAAATGAACATTGCTGCTCATCTGCAGTTTGCTAAAGATCACATGAACAAGCCAGAAGGCTATTGGAAAAATGTTTTGTGGACAGATGAGACCAAAATAGAACTTTTTTGGTTGAAATGAGAAGCATTATGTTTGGAGAAAGGAAAACACTGCATTCCAGCATAAGAACCTTATTCCATCTGTGAAACATGTTGGTGATAGTATCATGGTTTGGGCCTGTTTTGTTGCATCTGGGCCAGGACGGCTTGCCGTCATTGATGGAACAATGAATTATGAATTATACCAGCAAATTCTAAAGGAAAATGTCAGGACATCTGTCCATGAACTGAATCTCAAGAGAAGGTGGGTCATGCAGCAAGACAATGACCCTAAGCACACAAGTCATTCTACCAAAGAATGGTTAAAGAAGAATAAAGATAATGTTTTGGAATGGCCAAGTCAAAGTCCTGACCTTAATCCAATCAAAATGTTGTGGAAGGACCTGAAGCGAGCAGCTCATGTGAGGAAACCCAACAACATCCCAGAGTTGAAGCTGTTCTGTACGGAGGAACGGGCTAAAATTCCTCCAAGCCGGTGTGCAGGACTGATCAACAGTTACCAGAAATGTTTAGTTGCAGTTATTGCTGCACAAGGGGGTCACACCAGATACTGAAGCAAAGGTTCACATACTTTTGCCACTCACAGATATGTAATATTGGATCATTTTCCTCAATAAATAAATGACCAAGTATAATATTTTTGTCTCATTTGTTTAACTGGGTTCTCTTTATCTACTTTTAGGACTTGTGTGAAAATCTGATGATGTTTTAGGTCATATTTATGCAGAAATATAGAAAATTCTAAAGGGTTCACAAACTTTCAAGCACCACTGTAAATTATTCTGTAGCTAAACGAACTGCTGATCACACCGAGGCGCTCACTGACCGTTGATATTTATTAGTTTGGTTCGGTGTTTCCTTTCCTTCGCAACATAACATCTTTTCTTCTTGCTTTCTGTTACTGTAGTCGGTCTTTCACATTTCATTTGCATACTCACATCCTCCATTGTTCTGTCCTGTTTCAAATTTGTATCCCACAACGCCTTGCATGAACGGGGAAAGCCCACCACGTGATGTATGACATAGTATCTTGATTTGGTTCATGGTGAAGCAGGAAAAAATAGTAGAGAATTTAGGGCCATGTGGCTCTAAATTCATTAATTGTTCTATTTATTAAATAATAATAAAATTGGAAATCTGTGATTTGAATTCAATAGCTTTCGGTCCGGGCGGCACGGTGGTGTAGTGGTTAGCGCTGTCGCCTCACAGCAAGAAGGTCCTGGGTTCGAGCCCCGGGGCCGGCGAGGGCCTTTCTGTGTGGAGTTTGCATGTTCTCCCCGTGTCCGCGTGGGTTTCCTCCGGGTGCTCCGGTTTCCCCCACAGTCCAAAGACATGCAGGTTAGGTTAACTGGTGACTCTAAATTGACCGTAGGTGTGAATGTGAGTGTGAATGGTTGTCTGTGTCTATGTGTCAGCCCTGTGATGACCTGGCGACTTGTCCAGGGTGTACCCCGCCTTTCGCCCGTAGTCAGCTGGGATAGGCTCCAGCTTGCCTGCGACCCTGTAGAACAGGATAAAGCGGCTAGAGATAATGAGATGAGATGAGCTTTCGGTCCACGAAACAAAAATAGTTGGGTGTCAGAGAAAATTCTTTTCATGACTAAACTTGAAAAATCTGAAAGTCAGTCTATCTTTAAGAGCAGTTCTGGCATACAAATTAGTAACAAGAAGGACGAGACTGCATGGTGGAGGCATCTTCATCATGCCATTGACCTAGAGTTTGACTTGTTTCTTTTTCAATTCAGCATTTCTATTTTTTTTCTCTTGAATTTTCTTTGTTGTCACATTAAAGGTGGAAAAAGATCTGCCATTATTTGTTTTTGTCTTTTTTCTTTTTTCCCAATTTTTAAACATTCTTTTATACAAAAACCTGTGATTTTAACAGGAGTGTGTAGACTTCTGTAACTGTACACCTACATGAAGATCCAACAAGGTAGGTGTGCATAATAATGTATACAAAATTTTCAGCAATTCCAGCCTCACTGCTCTACCAGCACCAAACGTTTTACTGGCAGCAGACACTACTTTGTTAGTTTCACCGATTCTCCAAACAATCCTTTCCCACTGATAGACAGGTAGAGGAGGTGCACAGCCACAGATGGGCTAAGGTCCCAAACTTTATACCTCTAAAGTAATCTATACAGTAGTGTTACATTAAAAAAATAGCCAATCCGTGTATAAACAAGGTAGCTGTACCTAATAATGTAGCCACTTAGCCACATTTGTGGGGAAAAAAATGAATGCACACTTCATTCTTATACCCTGGTTTGTTTTTAAGCCACGATCCAATTAGACATTCCTAAAGGCTCTAAATGTCATCTCTGGTTGGTGTGTAATTTTGGTTAGCAATAGATACCTCTCATTATTGTTCTAATTAAGTCCTTTGGTTCAGTTATGAACATTCTAACCATGATAAACTGTGTTTGTTTTTTCAGTGTGTAGTGTGTCTAATGCAAAAACCATTCAGAACAATTGTTCTTTCTTTCTTAAGAAGATTTTTAGCATTACATGCTGTTAGTAGACCTGCATTCTGTGCCATGCTCTCAGTGTAAGGACTCCCACTAGGAAGATGACCTCATTTAAGTAACGCACTGACAGGTTCACAAGGAGCAAACCCCAGACCACCATTTACAGGTGGCCAAGAGATCATTTTTCCACACTGCTCCAGGCTCAAAAACAGACTAAAAATACACATACCAGGCTACTGTAGAGAAACTGGCAAAAAGTTGATAGTGGTAAATGCAATTTAATAATGACAAGACACAAAGATTAACTATTTAAAGAGCTTAACTACAACTAACTATTAAGACACAGATATTAGAAAGCCTGAAAGTGCTGAAAAACCCAAACAGACATACAGTGGTGCTTGAAAGTTTGTGAACCTTTTAGAATTGTCTATATTTCTGCATAAATATGACCTAAAACATCATCAGATTTTCACACAAGTCCTAAAAGTAGATAAAGAGAACCCAGTTAAACAAATGAGACAAAAATGTTATACTTGGTCATTTATTTACTGAGGAAAATGATCCAATATTATATATCTGTGAGTGGCAAAAGTATGTGAACCTTTGCTTTCAGTATCTGGTGTGACCCCCTTATGTAGCAATAACTGCAACTAAACATTTCCACTAATGCCGCTTTTCCACTACCAACGCGGCTGAGTTGGGCTGAGTCGAGCTGAGTGGGGCTGTTGGAGTTGCATTTCGACTACAACCGCGCTGAACCGTGCTGGCTGGAAGTGGGTGGACACATTGGGTGGAGTTAGCGAAAGTGGGTGGACGTCACGTGATGTCGTTAGGTGGCGCAAACAGTGACATCAGTGATCTTTTAAGCGGTAGTCTCACGACCCGGATAGTAAACAATAAACATGGAGTCGTTAGTGTTGCTGGTCTTGGTGCTGTGGCTTGTTGTCACCAACAACGCCAACAGATACTGGCAAGAGCGTATAGATGAGGCGAGGCGCATAAGGCTTCAGAAATTCTCGTAATTCGTAATTCTTCTTCTTCTGGGTTTACGGTGTTTACAGATCCCAGCGTGCTCGCGGGGCGTGTGTGGGCATGTGAGGACACTCCTCCTCACCAATCAGTGCACAGGGGAGTGTCTCCTCACGCCCCTAGCCCCACTTGGCTCGGTTTGGCTCGCTTCAGCCCCACTCCAAAACCGTGCGAGTTTTGGGTGCTAAGCAGGGCTGAAGCAAGCCGAGTTGTGCTGCTCTAAGGTAGTCGAAACGCGAGCCATGTCGGGCTGAAGTGAGCTGAAGCAAGCTGAAGTGAGCTGAAAAAGGGTAATGGAAAAGGGCCATAACTGTTGATCAGTCCTGCACACCGGCTTGGAGGAATTTTAGCTCATTCCTCTATACAGAACAGCTTCAACTCTGGGATGTTGGTGGGCTTCCTCACATGAACTGCTTGCTTCAGGTCCTTCCAAAACATTTTGATTGGATTAAGGTCAGGACTTTCCACCCTTATGGGATTACCATCTTATCGTGGTGGGGTGGTTTGAGTGTCCCTATGACCCCTAGAGCTATGCTGGCAGGAGTTGTGAACTCCTGGCAGGGTCACCCAAGCCGGACAGGTCAAAGGGTAGGGGCCTGACGAAGAGTGGTCCCCGGTCCTCCAGGTTGGGGGTTGGTCGTGGGGTTAACTTCCCCACACCATAAAAAATAGTTAGTTACGGAAACCATAAACCAAGATAATCAAGATATTGGAATACACCGGACCAACAGTGGTGATCACCAGGCTTTAAATGGGTATATGACTGCACGACGCACGATACGACCATCACTCTTGAATCCAAAACGTGTGCGTTTTATTGGAACATGGAATGTTCGAACTATGTACGAAGTAGGAAAAACTGCACAAGTAGAACGTGAGATGAGTAGATACAACATATCTATCCTTGGTGTTAGTGAAAGTAGATGGACAGGAAATGGAATGATTACAACATCATCCAATAATACTATAATCTACTCAGGCAGAGAGGATAACCATCATGCAGAAGGTGTTGCCATAATCATGAATACAACAGCAAAGAAAAGTTTAATTGGATGGAAACCTATAAATGAAAGAATAATAACAGCACGATTTAACTCTAAACATACAAAGATGACAATTATACAATGTTATGCCCCAACCAATGAAGCAGAAGAAGAAACAAAAGACATATTTTATCAATAACTGCAGAAGATAATCAACGATGTACCAACACACGATCTACTAATACTAATGGGCGATTTAAATGTGAAGGTAGGGAACAAGAATGAAGGAAGAGAGAAAAATATGGGATCTCACGGATGTGGTGACATGAATGAGAATGGAGTGCTGCTGGCAGATCTCTGTGGCATGAATGATCTTGTAATAGGTGGCACCATCTTTCCACATCATGAAATACACAAGAAAACCTGGATATCACCGAATGGACGGGACAGAAACCAGATTGACCATATTATGATCAATGGTCAGTGGAGACATTCCCTCCACGATGTAATTGTAAGACGAGGTGCAGATGTAGGTAGTGATCACCACATACTGCTAGCTAAAATTAAACTCCATCTTAGAAAAGCACAAACAAATGTAAAATCAACTCAAACACAAAGGTTTAACACAGCACAATTGAAAGATCTGAAGATAAGCAAAAAATTTAGCCTTGCCCTCAGGAATAAATACCAGGTCCTGGGTGATACTGGAGAAGGTTTGGATGGAGATGTTGAATCTACTTGGAACAGTATTAAAGAGGGATATATCCATGCATGCAAGATTGTATTGGGAAAGAGGAGGAGAAAAGCCAAAACTTGGATAATAGAGGAAACATGGACTCTCATAGACAAGAGAAGGAGTCTCGAGGAGAAGAAACAGAGTGCACGATCTATCAGACTGATTGAAAGGTACAATCTACAATATATTGAAACCAACAAACAGACAAAAAGGAGACTACGGCAGGACAAGAGAGCTTATTATGATCAATTGTCAACAGAGGCAGAGAGGGCAGCAAATCGGGGCGAATTGAGTGAAGTTTATAGGATTACAAGAGAACTACCTGGAAGAATTATTATGGACTGTAAACCAGTGAAGGACAAAAACGGTGTGAAAATTATGCAAGAGGAAGAACAACTGAAAAGATGGGCAAAACACTTTATGCAAGTACTAAATAGACCGGAGCCAACAGAAACAACTACCATCAGTGAATCCTTTGGAGATACTTTTGACATCAACTGTGACCCACCAACAAAGGAAGAGATAACAGCAGCCATCAACAGATTGAGAAATAACAGGGCACCTGGAATAGATAATATTACGAGCGAAATGCTAAAAGCAGACATAAAACTCACTACAGACTTACTTTCCCATCTGTTTACTAAGATATGGAACTCAGAAACATTGCCAAGCGACTGGTGCCAGGGTCTCATTGTTAAGTTACCTAAAAAGAGGGATAAAACTATCTGTACAAACTGGTGCAGTATAACACTCCTCTCGGTGCCAAGTAAAGTTTTCTGCAAGATTATCTGTATGAGGCTAGATGGAGTAATTAACAACTTACTTCGCAAAGAGCAGGCTGGGTTCAGGCCAGGAACTGGGTGTATTGATCACATATTTACATTGAGGAACATTATGGAACAATCTATTGAATGGAATAGCAAGATTCACTTGAATTTTATAGACTTCGAGAAGGCTTTTGACAGTTTACACAGGGAGACCCTCTGGAAAATCCTTGAATCATATGGTTGCCCAGATAAATTCGTAACCACCATTAAATTATTCTATGAAAATTTCTCCTGTAGTGTAATCCACAACAACAAGATGTCAGACTGGTTTAACGTCACAAGTGGAGTGCGACAAGGCTGCGTAATGTCACCTATGCTATTCCTTGTTGCTATCAGTTGGGTCATGAGGAAAACAATTGGAAACAAATGTAGAGGAATGAGATGGACACTAACATCTATGTTGGAGGATATTGATTTTGCCGATGACATACGGTAGCTCTATTGTCAAGTAATAGAAAACATCTACAGAAAAAGACTGATGACCTTGGAAAAGCTGCAGAGTGGGTAGGCCTAAAAATTAGCAAGAAGAAGATGAAGACCATGCAACTCACTGATGCACCACCCATAATAACTTTAGAAAATGATGCACTAGAGGAAGTAGACGAATTTACATACCTTGGCAGTATAATTAGTAAAGACAATGCTACAGAGAAAGACATTACCAACAGACTGCAGAAAGTGAGAACATCTTTTCATCAACTAAATAAAATATGGAGATCTCGTAACATCACAGAGAAGACTAAGCTAAGGATTTATAACAGCAACGTTTTGTCAGTACTCCTTTATGGTGCAGAATCCTGGAGAATTGTACAGAGGGATAGCAAAAGACTGTCAGGGTTTCATTCATCGTGTCTGCGAAAAATTTGTAGCATATACTGGCCTAATAAAATATCGAATCAAGCACTATATGAACGGACAGGTCAATGCGACGTCATGACACAAGTTAAAAGGAAAAGATGGAAATGGTTAGGGCATGTGATATGCAAAGATCCAGAGAATATAACAAGACAAGCTTTGAAGTGGACAACTGATGACGGAAAGAGGAAAAGAAGAAGACCAAAAGAGACCTGGAGGCGTCCCATCGAGAAAGAATTCAAGAGCATCCAAAAGACCTGGGGAGAGATCGAAAAGAAAGCAAAGAACAAAGAAGACTGGAAAATCTTGGTGGAGGTGCTACGGTATGTGCCACCTAGGCACAATGGCAAAGGAGAGAGAAGGTCAGGACTTTCACTTGGCCATTAACTTTATTCTTTAACCATTCTTTGGTAGAATGACTTGTGTGCTTAGGGTCATTGTCTTGCTGCATGACCCACCTTCTCTTGAGATTCAGTTCATGGACAGATGTTTACAGATATTTTCCTTTAGAATTCGCTGGTATAATTCAGAATTCATTGTTCCATTAATGATGGCAAGCCATCCTGGCCCAGATGCAGCAAAACAGGCCCAAACCATGATACTATCACCAACATGTTTCACAGATGGGATAAGGTTCTTATGCGGGAATGCAGTGTTTTTCTTTCTCCAAGCATAATACTTCTCATTTAAAACAAAAAGTTCTATTTTGTTCTCATCCATCCACATAATATTTTTTCCAGTAGCCTTTTGGCTTGTCCATGTGATCTTTAGCAAACTGCATATGAGCAGCAACATTCTTTTTGAAGAGCAGTGGCTTTCTCCTTGCAACCATGCCATGCACACCATTGTTGTTCAGTGTTCTCCTGATGGTGGACTCATGAACATTAACATTAGCTAATGTGAGAGAGGCCTTCAGTTGCTTAGAAGTTACCCTTGGGTCCTTTGTTACCTCGCTTTGTTACCTATTGCATGCCTTGCTCTTGGAGTGATCTTTGTTGGTCGACCACTCCTGGGGAGGGTAACAATGGTCTTGAATTTCCTCCATTTGTACACAATCTGTCTGACTGTGGATTGGTGGAGTCCAAACTCTTTAGAGATGGTTTTGTAACCTTTTCCAGCCTGATGAGCATCAACAACACTTTTTCTGAGGTCCTCAGAAATCTCCTTTGTTTGTGCTATGATACACTTCCAAAAACATGTGTTGTGAAGATCAGACTTTGATAGATTCCTGTTCTTTAAATAAAACAGGGTGCCCACTCACATCTGATTGTCATCCCATTGATTGAAAACACCTGACTCTAATTTCACTTTCAAATTAACTGCTAATCCTAGAGGTTCACATACTTTTGCCACTCAAAGTAATGTAATATTGGATTATTTTCCTCAGTAAATAAATGACCAAGTATAATATTTTTGTCTCATTTGTTTAACTGGGTTCTCTTTATCTACTTTTAGGACTTGTGTGAAAATCTGATAATGATTTAGGTCATAATCATGCAGAAATATAGAAAATTCTAAAGGGTTCCCAAACTTTCAAGCACCACTGGAAGAATGGACTAGCATATCACAAACTTTTTTTTTTCTCCCCTGAAGCGAGCATTGCTTAATATAATGGAAATGGGCATGGTTAATTCTTGTAGTTTTACTTCCCTGCTTGGCATCTTCTTTTATGTGTCACCAGTTTTAGGACAACAATAAGTAATTTTGAAGCTCTGCAGAGAACAGAATATTCAACTGCCAATTTTAAGTCTATCCAGTCATTTAAAAAATATTAAACTATCCAAATAGTCAAAAATATTAAAATATCCATGAATTGGTTTTATCTCCATTCAAGCTAATTCACATCAGAATCCATCCATCCATTATCTGTAATTGCTTATCCTGCACAGGGTCATGGGCAACCTGGAACCTATCCCAGCTGACTATGGGCAAGAGGCAGGGTACACCCTGGACAAGTTGCCAAATCATTGCAGACTGACACATCAAGACAAACAACCATTCACACCCACGGTTAATTTAGAGCCACCAATTAGCCTAACCTTCATGACTTTGGACTTTGGGGGAAACCAGAGCACCTGGAGGAAACCCATGCAGACACCAGGAGAACATGCAAACTCCACACAGAAAGGCCCCCTTCGGCCACTGGGCTCAAACACAGAACCTTCTTGCTGTGAGGCGACAGTGCTAACCACTACACCACCATGCCACCCCAATTCACATCAGAATGCTGTTTTTAATGCATGAAATATGCCTGTGATATGCATCATTATGCTTCCATTTTAACAGATGTTTCAGTCCACACCAGCTGCATCAGAGCCTCATAAATCCATCACGTTATGCTTGTTCAGTTGAAATCCCACAATCACACTTTCTATACACTAAGAACTTAATATCCACTTAGTTTTGCTGTACAGCCAAGAATACTACTATTATTACTACATTTGATTCTGTGACTATGCATGGGTAAAGTGGAGTATCAGGAGCATGTGAGCAAACAAAACAATACAAAATACAACTAGTACTTAAAGAGGCCAATATGTAGAGTACCAGTGTGAGCGCCAGCCCATCGAAAGCACTAAATACAACTGAATCACCCTTAATAATATTATTATTAATTTAGGAGTAGACTAGATAAAAGTCACTTACTCCACAAGTGTAGTTTGGCAAAGGGCACTGCATTGAAAAAGAGACCTTTGAAAAATTATGAAATACTGCACAGCATGAAATAATCACATAAGACACAGCTTAGTTTGGCCAGCCTTTTTCTGAAGACTGAGAATCACACTTTTCGATTGTGACAGTAGCAAATTCCTGCAAACGGGGGGGATCTACTGTTAAACATTTTGTTCTTTTCAGCATTGCTAATGTTAGTCAACTATCCTAAAATACACACACTGTGTTGTTTATACAGGAACTACTTTTCATGAGTTAAAGAGTGAAAGACAAGGTATATAATTCTATATTATTTCATACATAGTACAAAGTTTATACAAGCTCCTTATGAAACTCTGTGTGGGAAACTGCATGTATATTCTGGAAGAAATACATATACTGCATAAGTGTGCATGCATATAGTGAACAAATAGCTGGATAGTGGCTGTATTTAATATTTGGATCGACCATGCCAGTCTGAGGCATTATCAGACAATCCATCCATCCATTATCTGTAGCCACTTATCCTGTACAGGGTTGCAGGCAAGCTGGAGTCTATGGGCAAGAGGCAGGGTACACCCTGGACAAGTTGCCAGATCATCACAGCGCATTCACACCTATGGTCAATTTAGATCCACTAATTAGCCTAACCTGCAAGTCTTTGGGGGAAACCAGAGCACCCGAAGGAAACCCACACAGACTCAGGGAGAACATGCAAACTCCACACAGAAAGGCCCTCATCGGCCACTGAGCTCAAACCCAGGATCTTCTTGCTGTGAAGCGACAGTGTTAACCACTACACCACTATGCTGCCATTATCAGACAATCATCAGATAATTTAAACATTGTGTATCTGTGTCAGGAATGCAGGCAACAGACAGATGTAAAAGCAACATAGAGTTTATTCAAGGCAAGGCTGGCAGACAAACCCAAACCATAAATCAAAGACAGGGTCATAAACAGATAATGGTCAGGTGAGACACAAACAGGATATCACAGGTGACGATAGAAAGCATAAACCAAAATACAAACTATGTCAGTAAGCACATAAACAGCATGATTGCAAAGACTTGGTAACGTCAGGCAAAAAAAGACTGAGCATATACTTCACAATGGTATTTTGCACAGAGTCCTTTTGTACACAGTGGTGATGAGGCTGTGATTTGGAATAAGAGTGGGTGATAATCAGTACTCTGGAGACTGAGAGTGGTGAGGCGCAGTATGGTTGTTTTAGTCTGCAGCAGCCATGTTTGAAGGCCTCTGCAAACTCTGGGAAGTGGAGTCTTAAGTGCAGGCAGGCACCAATATGACAACCCCCACCTCCGGAGGAGCTAGCTCTGGGGGCAAGGTCCTGGTATATCAGGATGCTTAGCATGGAAGTCGCAACAGATCAGTGAGTCAAGGATATTCCTAGCCAGGACCCAACTGTGTTCCTCAGGGGTGTAGCCTTCCCAGTCAACCAGATATTCCAGGTTGGCTCTTTTGCGATGGGACTTGAGGATATTGTACACAATGTAAGCAAGTTGTCCATCCAGGGTGAGAGGTGCAGGGGGTGAAGTGGAGGGGATATTGGTGGCAAAGGGACCAGGGATGATGGGTTTCAGGCACAATAATAATAATAATAATAATAATGGGCGGCACGGTGGTGTAGTGGTTAGCGCTGTCACCTCACAGCAAGAAGGTCTGGGTTCGAGCCCCGTGGCCGGCGAGGGCCTTTGTGTGCGGAGTTTGCATGTTCTCCCCATGTCCGCGTGGGTTTCCTCCGGGTGCTCCGGTTTCCCCCACAGTCCAAAGACATGCAGGTTAGGTTAACTGGTGACTCTAAATTGACCGTAGGTGTGACTGTGAGTGTGAATGGTTGTCTGTGTCTATGTGTCAGCCCTGTGACGACCTGGCAACTTGTCCAGGGTGTACCCCGCCTTTCGCCCGTAGTCAGCTGGGATAGGCTCCAGCTTGCCTGCGACCCTGTAGAACAGGATAAAGCAGCTAGAGATAATGAGATGAGATGAGATAAATTTTATTTAAAGGCACCTTTCTAGCACCCAAGGACACCATACAAAAATGAAAGACAAACCATACATCAAAATTACAAAAAAAACATTAAAACAAGTTGCAATTAAAAATTAAAAATTAGACAGTGCAGTGATTAAATTTGAAAAGCAAGTTTGAACAGGTGTGTTTTGAGTGAGGATTTGAAATGTGGAAGGGAATTGATATTTCTAAGTTCGGGAGGTAATGAGTTCCAAAGCCGGGGAGCAGAGCGGCTGAAAGCTCTGCTCCCCATGGTGGTGAGACGGGTGGAGGGGACAGTCAAGTGGATAGAAGAAGAAGAAGATCTGAGGGAACGAGAGGGAGTGGCAACATGGAGGAGATCAGACAGATATGGGGGAGCGAGGTTGTGGATGGCCTTGAAAGTTAACAGAAGGATTTTGAATTAAATTTGAAACTTGACTGGGAGCCAATGGAGGTGCTGCAAGATGGGCATGATGTGGTGGATGGAGAGAGTTCTGGTGATGATGCGGGCAGCTGAATTCCGGACCAGTTAGATCTTATGGACAGATTTGTGAGGGAGACCAGAGAGGAGGGAGTTGCAGTAATCCAGATGAGAAGTGACGAGGCTGTGGACAAGAATAGCAGTGGCATGGGGAGTAAGGGAGCGGCGGAAATGGTTGATATTGCGTAAATGGAAATACGCAGACCGGGTAATGTTATTGATGTGGGATTGGAAGGAAAGAGTGCTGTTGAGGATGACACCCAGACTCTTAACCTGTGGGGAGGGGGAGACAGAGCAATTGTCAATATAAAGAGAGAAACTGTCAATTTTGGATAGTGACGATTTGGTGCCAATGAGGAGAACCTCAGTTTTGTCACTGTTTAGTTTGAGGAAGTTGGAGGAGAACCAGGTTTTTATTTCTGCTAGGCAGTCAGTAAGGGAGGAGGGTGGAAGGTTGGAAGTAGATTTACTGGAGAGGTAGAGCTGGGTGTCATCCGCATAGCAGTGGAAACTGATGTTATATTTACGGAAGATGTTGCCAAGGGGAAGGAGATAAATGATGAAAAGGAGGGGCCCCAGGACAGAGCCTTGGGGCACACCTGAAGTGACAGGGGAAGGGTGGGATGTGAAAGATTTAAGCTGAATGAACTGAATGTGGCAGGAAAGATGAGATTTAAACCAGTCAAGGGGTGTGTGTGTGATACCAATGGATGCTAGTCTATTGAGGAGGGTGAAGTGACATGATATCAAAGGCTGCACTCAGGTCAAGGAGGATGAGGATGGTGAGGAAACCAGAATCAGTTGCCATGAGGAGATCGTTGGTGATTTTGATTAGAGCTGTTTCTGTGCTATGGAGGGGATGGAAACCAGACTGAAACTGTTCATACAGGTTATTGTGAGACAGATGGAAGTGAAGTTGATTAGCTACTGTTTTTTCAAGAATTTTGGAAATGAAGGGTAGATTAGAGATAGGGCATAGGTTATTGAAGTTGGTAGGATCTGCACCGGGTTTTTTCAATATTGGTGTTATTGCATCAGTCTTAAAGGATGTAGGAACATTTCCAGTGGAAAGAGAGGAATGGATGATGGCAGAGATGAAAGGGACCAGAGAAGGAAGGCAGGCTTTAACAAGAACAGCGGGGAGGGGGTCCAGCTGACATGTGGTTGGCTTAGACTTACGGATGAGATCTGAGATTTCTGAGGCGGTGGGAAGCTGGAAGGAGGAGAAGGAGTGAGAGGGTGGAGGAAGTTCAGGTAAACTGATGGGGTGGATTGTGAACTGAGATGCTGGTGAATTGTTTGGATTTTTTCAGCAAAGAATGACATGAGGGAGTTACAGAAAGCAGGTGAGTACAGGTGAGGTGGTAGGGAGTCTGGGGGTTGGCTGAAGTTCTTGAGCAGTGAAAACAGTGATTTGGTGTTACCTTCGTTGGAACATATTATACCAGAGAAATAGTTAGATTTGGCTTGAGCAATACAGTCCTTGTAATGAAGTACATGGTTGTTGTACATGTCTTTATGAACAAATAGTCCAGTTTTCTTGTAAAGTTGCTCAAGTTGTCGGCCTTTGGCTTTCATGAGCCGAAGTTCAGGTGTAAACCAGGGAGCAGAACAGAAGAAGGAGACAGACCTGGCTTTTAGTGGAGCAAGGGAATTAAGGATGGTGTGAAGGCCAGTGTTGTACTGTGAGACCAGCTCTTCTGGGGTGGTTAAATTGTGAATATCCAAGAGGGAGTCAATGCTAGAGGAGAGAGAATTCAAGTTGATATCCTTTATATTATGGAAAGAAATAAGACAAGGGAGCTTAGTAGTGGAAAGAGAGAGTTTGGTATTAAATGAGAGGAGGAAGTGGTCAGTTATAGGGAGTTCATCTGCTGTACAGTCAAGGAGGGAGATACCAGAGCAACAAATTAAGTCCAAGATGTGACCTTTGGAGTGAGTGGGAACATGTGCTGCTGAAAACCGAAACTCTCAAGGCAGGATGAAAAGTCTCTGGTAAGAGTGTTGTTGATATTGTCCATGTGGATGTTGAAATCTCCCAACAAAATAATGTTTGGTGAGAGAGTGGAGAGGTGTGTCAACAGAGCAGCAAAATCATTTAAAAAGTTTTTGTTTGGTTTGGGGGGGCAGTAGACAGTTGCAATGATGGTGGGAGTAGATCCAGACAGTTGACATACAGTAAATTCAAAGGAGCTGAAGGCAGGTAGAGACACTGGCGAGACTTTCCATTTAACGCAGTAAATTATCGTGAGACCTCCTCCCCGGCTGGAGCCACGAGGTTGACAGATGTAAACAAACCTCGGAGGAGTTGATTCATTGAGTTGGGAAAAGTCATTAGGTTGTTGCCATGTCTCAGTTAAACAGAGAAAGTCAAACTTACAGTCAATGAGGAGATCCTGGATGAGAGACCCTTTGCTCGTAAGGGAGCGGATGTTGAGTAGACCGAAGTTGACAGTGGTGTTGTCGCCTACGACACCAATGTTAGCCAACCAAGCCAGGCTGGCTAGCACACTGTGGTCAACAACTCGACTGGTGTTTCGTGGAGGGTGACGAGAGATGGACCAGATGGATTTTATTGTTGTCAAGGTGTCTTGATGAAGGCTCCGGCGGGATCCATGGTGAATGTATCTCCGGCGAGGCTGGGAGGCGATATCCGGATGAAAGTAAAGTAGAGCCGGCGGAGGAGCAGACAGGTGGAAACGTAGCCGGAGAAGCTCCGCAGCTGAGTACTGAAGCAAACCAGTCGCAGGTTGGTGGACCAGCAACAGGAGAGGCCAGATAATCATGGACCAGATATAGATCATATCGGACCACATTGTGCACAGGGACCCAGTCCCTTGGATGCCAGGGCAAGCAGAGTCAGGTGAGAAACCCTTAAAATCACTTTAAAAGTGGTTAGAAGTTGCCAGCGAGCAGTGGCAGCCAGTTGCCCCAGCGTTCACTCAGCTGGAACCGGAAGTCTTCCACAAACATGAATGTTATGTCACAATACATGAAACATTGCTGAGAGGCAGCTGTGTTGGGGCAGGTCAAGTTTGTAGGTGATGCCATTAATTCACTGTAAAATTTTGAAGGGGCCAATATATTTTGCACTGAGTTTCTTGCATGAGTCTTGAGTGCAGGTAGGTGCAGACATAACAGTCCAATAGCTGTATGGATAGATCCAATATAGATTGACCTTTACCAGTCATATTGTATAAGAACAGTGTAGAAAATAAGGAATTGCTCTTAAGCCAAAGCAGGCTATCTCATATGCAAAACATGGTGGAAGCATTTTCATTAAAGGAAAAGGCAACTTTTGTACAAAATCACCACAAATAGGTAGATAAATATATAAAGTAATCGATCATGGAATTTATAGAGAAAGAACAGACCGCATAACAGTATCTTTTAACTTTTTAATAATATGGGCTTGCGCTGAGCTCAGCGACGATGCGTTCCGCCATATTGATCTAATGCGTGACGTCATGCGGCCCACCACTGAAAAGAACTCTTCAGTGCTTCATGGTAATAAGGTAAAAAACCAGTACAATCGCTTCTTCAAAGTTTCACCAAATGGTTTTATTTATGCAACTTAAAGCTCATAATACTGTATAACTTTGGTTGAGTAAAAACACGGAGCAAAAACATGGCTGAATCCTGAATGACTCTTATTTGGATTTGTCCTACCAAGCCTACTGCGCATGCGTGAAGCAGCTCGGCTCAGTTTTCCCTTTCGGGCACTCTCGTTTATGTTAGAATTTGGTAAAGAAAAAAATATATATATTATTTACCAGCTTACCGGGTCCATGAACATAAATCTGACAGCTGACAAGGTCGGGATATAAACAAATCGAATACAAGCCACCCGCCGGGACTCCTAATCACAGTGATCTGTTTGTAAACACGGTTTTCATGGGCCCAGTGACATCACAGATCAGAGGGAGGCGCATTAACGAAAGATTCTGATTGGTTTATAGTTGCCCACAATCTCAAAATGGCTGCCTCCTCCAACTTCGACTCCTCTGTGTCAATTCATGATTTCAAAGTTAAAAATATTTTTTCATGTTCGATATATAATGGAAATAATTAACGGAATTGATTACGTATATGTTTTTCTCCTATTACACACCTGGTTTTGTACAAAAGTTGCCTTTTCCTTTAAAGTCTTGGGCATGAACATTGCCAGTAAAACTGGCTCACACTCATTTGTTGTTATAAATTCTGAAATGAGCACATACCATAATTGATCAGATTCAACCAAATGACTCAGAACTCAGTAGATTTTGTTTTGGTGTATAACAGACTGACCTCAGCCATGCTGCTAACACAACTATAGAGATTTCAGAGCCAAATGGAGAAAGTTATTGACTGGTTAAGTCAAGCACCCACCCTGAACCCCAGTATTTTACTTCCTAAAGATAAGATTAAAGGAAGTGAAAACAGCTGTATTACAGATCTTGCAAAGCTTCATCAGGGAAGATGAATACTCATCACAAATTTCAAGCAGATTAAATAAAAATAATTTGGAACCTTATACTAAACATTAGCATGACTCATGGTTTCCTAAAATGGAACAAGCTTAAAAAGGTATGTTTATAGCTGTAAATAAAATTGATATAAAACAGATATTAGTTAGTTTTATTTCAAATCCAGCATTCTGGAGTGCAAAGATGAAACAATAACAAATGTGCAAATGTCCAATTAAACTAAACATTCATTTATCTCATTATCTGTAGCCGCTTGATCCTGTTCTACAGGGTCGCAAGCAAACTGGAGCCTATCCCAGCTGACTACGGGCGAAAGGCGGGGTACACCCTGGACAAGTCGCCAGGTCATCACAGGGCTGACACATAGACACAGACAACCATTCACACTCACATTCACACCTACGGTCAATTTAGAGTCACCACTTAACCTAACCTGCATGTCTTTGGACTGTGGGGGAAACCGGAGCACCCGGAGGAAACCCATGCGGACACGGGGAGAACATGCAAACTCCGCACAGAAAGGCCCTCGCCGGCCACGGGGCTCGAACCCGGACCTTCTTGCTGTGAGGCGACAGCGCTAACCACTACACCACCATGCCACCCACATAAATTTTATTTATTAACTTATTTATTCAAGTGATCATGTGTAATGGAGTTTAATTCTGTTAATGCAGACATGACACTTTTACTTGTGTATGTTCATGTAGTTTTGCAAGCTGCTCCAAAGATCTGCAGTGGATTAATCAGTTCATTTTTAGACTTATTAGTGCAATCTGATGACAACTTTTCTCCTGTGAAATAAAAAAAAAAATCTGATAAAAAACTGCATCCAGATTCATTTCTTCTTTTAGATATTTTAAACATTTTATCAGAGGTCATATGTCTCATATGCACTGATTAGCCATAACCACTGAAAGGTGAAGGGAACAACTCTGATTATCTCCTTACAATGGTGCCTGTCAAAGGTTGGGATAGATTAGGCAGCAAGTGAACACTCAATTCTTGAAGTTGATGTGTTGGAAGCAGGAAAAATGGGCCAACAACTTTGACAAGGGCCAAATTGTAATGGCTAGATGATTGGGTCAAAGAATCTTGAAAATGGCCTACCAAAGGAAGAACAACTAGGCAACATGGGCACCCAAGGCTTATTGATGTTCATGGGGAGCGAAGGCATGTCCATTTGGGCAGATCCCACAGAAGAGCTACTTGCATGTGACTCAGAAGAGCTACTTGCATTGCTCTGGTAAGCCATAAGGGTCACAAATCTGTAGATCGTTTATTTTAGAGCACTTGCATGTGACGTCACAGCCGATCCAGATTGTGACAGATGCCATCTTGTCGGTCAAACGCCATATTCCGCCTTCTACTTCTGGTTCTACTTCTGCTTTTACTTCTACCTTTTCTTCTGGAAAACCCTACTATATACAATTATACTACAACGGCTGCGGCTACAAGCTCTCCCTACCTGTGCACGTTTTTTATGTTTTTTGTGTGTATTTTTGCATGTTGTTCGTCTGTACCGGACTTCAATATCCACTACAACCGTATGGACTTACTGGACATTGGTTTCCAGCAGAAAATGACGGTTTGTAGCGATTTCCATCGCATGCACAACATTCCGGATGAGAAAAAAAAACAACATTCCGGACGAGATAGCGAGACCAGCGGGGTCTCTGTGGATTGTTATCGGAAGCAAAGTGAAGGAGGCGGTGCCGGGAGCGGAAGCAAAAGCGAGGCTGCAGAGCCGGCCTGTTGACTAAGCTCAGAAAACAGCCACTCAAATCTCCACTGCGAAGCCTCTACCTCTCCAACGCCAGATCCATGTAAACAAGACGGACGATTTGGAATTACCTTATTCTATTCTATAATCGGCTGGTCAGTGCTATACTCAATACTTAAGTGACTTACCCGTCCAATGAGGATTCTTGTTTACAAGATGCCACATCTGAGTCGCTGACAAATCCTGAATTTCTGTGGAGATAACTGTCCAGAGATTTATAAGCACACAGTGCTTCACCACTGAACAGTGAGGGAAAGTTAATGAGGTAATTATACACGTCCGGGTATTCCGCTGGCAGTTCAAAATCCGGTCGTGAAAACTCCGTCCGGTAAGCCATAAGGGTCACCAATCTGTAGATCGTTTATTTTAGACATATATCTAGTTATCTGTTCATTAGAAAAATGAGCCATGTAGTCCGTCAGTTGAAATTGATCCATTCTGTACACGAGTGCAGCAGTATTCAGCGGTGTTTTTGACCGACAAGATGGCGGTTGTGTACTTTCCGGTCACGTGACTGCAAGATCTCTATAGCACAAATTGCTGAAAAACTTAAGGCTGGCACTGATAGAAAGGTGTCAAAATACACCATGCATCACAGCTTGAAATGTATATGGGGCTGTGTAATCAAAGACCTGTTAAAGTGCACATGCTGATCCATGTCCACCACCAAAAGCACCTAAAATGGGCATGTGTGCATCAGAACTGGACCATGGAGCAGTAGAAGAAGGTGGCCTGATCTGATGAATCACATTGTCTTTTACATCATGTAGAAAACTGGGGGTATGTGCATAGCTTACCTGGGGAAGAGATGGCACCAGGATGCATCATGGGAAGAAGGCATGCATTATGGAAAGAAGGCAGACATTGCTCTTGGCAATGTTCTGCAGAGAAACTTTGGGTCCTGCCATTCATGTGGATGTTACTTTGACATGTACCACCTACCTAAACATTGTTACAGACTAAGTACATCCCTTCAAATCAAATCAAATCAAGTTTATTTGTATAGCGCTTTTAACAATAAACATTGTCGCAAAGCAGCTTTACAGAATTTGAACGACTTAAAACATGAGCTAATTTTATCCCTAATCTATCCCCTTCATGGCAACGGTATTCCCTAATGGCAGTGGCCTCTTTCAGCAGGATAATTTGCTCTGCCACACTGCAAATATTGTGCAGGAATGGTTTGAAGAACATGACAAAGGGATCAAGATGTTGATTTGGACTCCAAATTCTCTAGATCTGAATCAGATTGAGCATCTGTGGGATGTGCTGGACAAACAAGTCTGATCCATGGAGGCCACACCCTGCAACTTACAGGACTTAACTGCTGCTAATGTGTTGGTTCTAGATACAACAGCACACATTCAGAGGTCTTGTTGAGTCCATGCTTTGATGGGTCAGAGCTGTTTTAGTGGCACAAGAGGGACCTACACAATATTAGGCAAGTGGTTTAAATATTATGGCAGATTGGTGTAAAGTCCAACAATTCTGCAATGACAATGCAAAAAATAAGGACCTGTTTAAAACAAGCACATATGTAGTATTCTTTGAAGTGCAAAAAAATACTGTTTGTCTATGGTAATGTTATATTTTCCTGTCTCTTCGCATACTGCATAAAAGTCATATGTGACAGTATCTACCAACCTGAAGGGGTTGAGGACTAATACATTTTCCCCCAACACATGTACAGCTCTGTCAGCTCATTGTTTTGATCTACTGCACATGCAATGTGTCACAGGGCAGCTGAACACACTTTGAGGAGAGATTAACTGTCATTTTCTGGATACATGAACTGACAGATGCCCACAAATGGCTGGCATCATAACAGGGACCTCTATAGTCTCTTGAATGTCTGGCTATGGATGGCTGTGGCATCCCTGGGATTCAAACTTGTGAACGTGACATTTTATTGTTCTGCATAGTCTTTTTTAATAAGAATAGCAATAAGAGGAGAAACTAGGAGACAATGCAATTTTAACACAGGCAAGACTTTGAAAAGACAGATTAAAAAGGTGGTATACAGTGACAAAAATATGCAGCTGAAACAAAGAAGATGCAAGTAAAAAAAAAATGAATTTCTACCCAAGTTCCAAAAAAATAAAAATAAAAATACATTTAGTAATGTTTGGCTGGCCACTGCTATTGCTCTCACTGATTGCTTTATTCCCTGCTCTAAGGTCATCTACACAGGCATTTCATTACTAATACATGGTATGTTTGGTTGTTTTTGTCCCTTATGATATTCAAACATGGTGTGCTATGGAACACAACCATAAATTAGGACCTCATTAGTTCCAGTCACTTAAGCAAGCTTCCCTGAACAGTGCTCTCCTCCATCACAGTGATGTTTGAGGCAAATCAGCATCTGAGACTGAACATTTCCCCTATCAACTACTGCAGGAAGGCAAATGACTATGAGATGTACCTCCACATCTGGGATTCGAAAAGTGCTGCACTCATTAATTAGAATGATCTATCATTTTGAATTTCACATTGCATCACCCAGGCAAATCGGACACCCCTGAATTGTTTCCATCAGAAGCAGTGAACAAATCCAGAGAGAGAGCAATGCATTAAACCAATGCATTTAGACAAAAATGTAAGCCAGTCCAGTCATGTAAATACTAACACAGAGAGTTAAGGAACAGGGGATCAATGATCAATTAAATCCCAACGTTTCTCAAAAAGTAATAATAAATTTCAAAAATTTAATCTTTTAAACTGAGACAAATTTATTTTATAGTAGAGAGAGAAGTCCTCATATTAAAATGAAATCAGTATTCTGAGTATCCTGTTCAGGTGTTATGTCATATACACTCAATCATCGGTTTATTATTTACCAGCTCAAGCTTCTTGGATGACATGGTGGTGTAGTGGTTAGCACTGTCACCTCATAGCAAGAAGGTTCTGGGTTCGAGCCTAGTGGCCAACAGGGGCCTTTCTGTGTGGAGTTTGCATGGTCTGTCTGGGTTTCCTCTGGCTGCTCCTGGTTCCCCCCACAGTTTAAAGACAAGTAGGTTAGGCTAATTGGTGGCTCTAAATTGACTGTAGGTGTGAATGGTTGTGTGTTTTGTTTTACAAAGGGTTTTCACAAGTGCACTGTTTGTCATTTTAAATTGATCCTTGGTGGATTTTACCCCTTGATGAGATTTATTTAGGCAGGTGAGAAAACAGCAATCACACTCAAAATAACTAATCTGAGACTGCCTGAGAGAGTTGGGATCAGTTTGCTCCCAAGCAAACTTGGGCCAAGTTTACATTAGACCGTATCTGTCTCGTTTTCTTCGCGGATGCACTGTCCGTTTACATTAAAACGCCTGGAAACGCCGGGAAACGGGAATCCGCCAGGGTCCACGTATTCAATCCAGATCGTGTCTGGTCCGGTGCTGTGTAAACATTGAGAATACGCGGATACGCTGTGCTGAGCTCTAGCTGGCATCGTCATTGGACAACGTCACTGTGACATCCACCTTCCTGATTCGCTGGCGTTGGTCATGTGACGCGACTGCTGAAAAACAGCGCGGACTTCCGCCTTGTATCACCTTTCATTAAAGAGTATAAAAGTATGAAAATACTGCAAATACTGATGCAAATACTGCCCATTGTGTAGTTATGATTGTCTTTAGGCTTGCCATCCTTCCACTTGCAAGTGGTAAGTGACGCGCATGCCCGATATGCACTGAGATCACACACACAGCGGCTCAGTCCCGAATCACTGCTCGTGCGCTTCACTCGCGCACTCTGTGAGCTGCGCAGGGCCGGAGTGCGCACCCTCCAGAGGGCACTCGCTGTTCAGGGCGGAGTGATTTGGAGCGCAGGATGCCTGCGGAGCCGAGCGTATCCGTGTATTGGAGTTGCTGTGTGCACACGAATCGTGTATTGGCATTGCTGTGTGCACACTAATCGTTTTAAAAACGTTAATCTGATGATCCGCTGATACGGTCTAATGTAAACCCCACCTTGGTTTGATTGCAGTGAGAAAGTTATTCAACACTGAATCGATGCAAATACAAGGAGCGAACCATGCGATACATGGTGTATCACAAGGCACAAGCTGAAATAACGTTGCAGAAACGCAATGTCTTGTGAATATCTTGGTCAAAGAATGAACAAACAAACAAATAAATGCTGGATACAATGGACACAATATTTTAAACTATTTATTGATTCAATGATTGTATTCAGTGCTGGATCTGTGCTCTCTCTGCTGATTTGAATTTTGTGATTTCTACAGACACTTGCCATAAGTTTCTATCAATGTATTTCTTTTTTTTTAAAGATATTTTTTGGGCTTTTTTTCACCTTCATTGGATAGGACAGCACAGAGACAGAACAGGAAATGAGTGGGAGAGAGAGACGGGGAGGGATCGGGAAATGACCTCGGGTCGGAATCGAACCCGGGTCCCCGGATTTATGGTATGGCGCCTTAGCCACAACGCCCCCTATCAATGTATTTCTGACCAGTGAATAAGAGAGTTTTTTTAGGATGTTTTCTGTCATGCCAGTTCCGACATGCTTATATGACATTTTTCCCCTGTATTGATGTGCAGTGTGAATTCAGATCAAGCTATATATAGCAAACCAAACGAAGGGTATCATTTTCACACCAAATAGAACTGATTTAGAAATGGGACATACTAAATGGAATCAGACTAATATGTGTGAAAATGCCTTAATACTTGAACTCAAATCAGCATACTCCTGTGTTGTCTTTTTGTGTCATTCCTCTAGCTTTCAGTCAACAAGAGTATTGCTTTGGATTTAGATACAGTACCAGTCAAAAGTTTGGACACATCTAATCATAAGTTTGTTTGGTTGGTTTTTTCCCCCCTGAATTTTGACTATTTTCTACATTATTGAACAACTGTCTACATTACTGAACACATCAAAGCTATGAAATAACACAAAGGGAACATGGAATTATGTGGGAAACAAAACATTGTTTATATATATATATATATATATATATGATTCTGGCGCGGCGGCACGGTGGTGTAGTGGTTAGCGCTGTCGCCTCACAGCAAGAAGGTCCTGGGTTCGAGCCCCGGGGCTGGCGAGGGCCTTTCTGTGCGGAGTTTGCATGTTCTCCCCGTGTCCGCATGGGTTTCCTCCGGGTGCTCCGGTTTCCCCCACAGTCCAAAGACATGCAGGTTAGGTTAACTGGTGACTCTAAATTGACCGTAGGTGTGAATGTGAGTGTGAATGGTTGTCTGTGTCTATGTGTCAGCCCTGTGATGACCTGGCGACTTGTCCAGGGTGTACCCCGCCTTTCGCCCGTAGTCAGCTGGGATAGGCTCCAGCTTGCCTGCGACCCTGTAGAACAGGATAAAGCGGCTAGAGATAATGAGATGAGATGAGATGATTCTGGCGCCACGGTGGTGTAGTGGTTAGCGCTGTTGCCTCACAGCAAGAAGGTCCGGGTTCGAGCCCCGTGGCCGGCGAGGGCCTTTCTGTGCGGAGTTTGCATGTTCTCCCCGTGTCCACGTGGGTTTCCTCCAGGTGCTCCAGTTTCCCCCACAGTCCAAAGACATGCAGGTTAGGTTAACTAGTGACTAAATTGACCGTAGGTGTGAGTGTGAATGGTTGTCTGTGTCTATGTGTCAGCCCTGTGATGACCTGGCGACTTGTCGAGTGTGTACCCCGCCTTTTGCCCGTAGTCAGATGGGATAGGCTCCAGCTTGCCTGTGACCCTGTAGAACAGGATAAAGCGGCTACAGATAATGAGATGAGATGAGGTGTGCCTCATCAAAAGTTAATCAGTGCAATTTATTTTCTTCTTAATGTGTTTGAGGCCATCAAACAGTAAGAAGTAAATAATATACAGTAAATAGCCCTATTCCACACCTGTGGAAAAAAAAATATATATATATATATAGATACACACACACACACACACACACAGTACCAGTTAAAAGTTTGAACACCTTAATTTCAAGCAGGACATGAGAGCTAATTGTAGAAAAAATGTTGGCCCTATCAGGTATGCAGGCAAAAGGCAGATGTAAAAGCAGAACAGGGGTGGGTTTTCCAAGAGAATCTTAAATTACCACTTAAGATCCATCATCAAGCTTACATGGTTTTCCCGAACAACATCATACCACAAGTAGTCCTTTAGTTTGCTTGGAGTTTATGAGAGACCCGGACCACTCATTCAAATTAAAGAGTGTCTCGCTCACAACCGAAAACAGAGAATACACTGCGGCTCAAGGGATTCTTACAGTCAATGGAAGAGACTGGTGTTGAATCTGCTGCCAGTGTTCAATTATTTTTCTTGTACATTGCAAGTACAGTGGTGCTTGAAAGTTTGTGAACCCTTTAGAATTTTCTATATTTCTGCATAAATATGACCTAAAACATCATCAGATTTTCACACAAGTCCTAAAAGTAGATAAAGAGACCCCAGTTAAACAAATGAGACAAAAATATTATACTTGGTCATTTACTTATTGAGGAAAATGATCCACTATTATATATCTGTGAGTGGCAAAAGTATGTGAACCTCGAGGATTAGCAGTTAATTTGAAGGTGAAATTAGAGTCAGGTGTTTCCAATCAATGGGATGACAATCAGGTGTGAGTGGGCACCCTGTTTTATTTAAAGAACAGGGCTCTATCAAAGTCTGATCTTCACAACACATGTTTGTGGAAGTGTATCATGGCACAAACAAAGGAGATTTCTGAGGACCTCAGAAAAAGCATTGTTCATGCTCATCAGGCTGGAAAAGATTACAAAACCATCTCTAAAGAGTTTGGACTCCACCAATCCACAGTCAGACAGATTGTGTACAAATGGAGGAAATTCAAGACCATTGTGACCCCGTCCAGGAGTGGTCCACCAACAAAGATCACTCCAAGAGCAAGGCGTATGATAGTTGGCGAGGTCACAAAGGACCCCAGGGTAACTTCTAAGCAACTGAAGGCCTCTCTCACATTGGCTAATGTTAATGTTCATGAGTCCACCATCAGGAGAACACTGAACAACAATGGTGTGCATGACAGGGTTGCAAGGAGAAAGCCGCTGCTCTTCAAAAAGAACATTGCTGCTCGTATGTAGTTTGCTAAAGATCATGTGGCCAAGCCAGAAGGCTATTGGAAAAATGTTTTGTGGATGGATGAGACCAAAATAGAAATTTTTGGTTTAAATGAGAAGCGTTATGTTTGGAGAAAGGAAAACACTGCATTCCTGCATAAGAACCTTATCCCATCTGTGAAACATGGTGGTGGTAGTATCATGGTTTGGGCCTGTTTTGCTACATCTGGGCCAGGATGGCTTGCCATCATTGATGGAATAATGAATTCTGTATTATACCAACAAATTTGAAAGGAAAATGTCAGGACATCTGTCCATGAACTGAATCTCAAGAGAAGGTGGGTCAGGCAGCAAGACAACAACCCTAAGCACACAAGTCATTTTACCAAAGAATGGTTAAAGAAGAATAAAATTAATGTTTTGGAATGGCCAAGTCAAAGTCCTGACCTTAATCCAATCGAAATGTTGTGGAAGGACCTGAAGTGAGTAGTTCATGTGAGCAAACCCAACAACATCCCAGAGTTGAAGCTGTTCTGTACAGAGGAATGGGCTAAAATTCCTCCAAGCCAGTGTGCAGGACTGATCAACAGTTACCGGAAACGTTTAGTTGCAGTTATTGCTGCACAAGGGGGTCACACCAGATACTGAAAGCAAACATTCACATACTTTTGCAGCTCACAGATATGTAATAGTGGATCATTTTCCTCAATAAATAAATGACCAAGTATGATATTTTTGTCTCATTTGTTTAACTGGGTTCTCTTTACCTGCTTTTAGGACTTGTATGAAAATCTGATGATGTTTTAGGTCATATTTATGCAGAAATATAAAAAATTCTAAAGGGTTCACAAACTTTTAAGCACCACCGTACATCGAGTTAATTATTAAATAAATATATGGAAAACATTATGAATATATTTCAGTATGTTATGGAATTACGTATGGATATTAGAATGTCACACTGATACCGCTTCATTTTAATCCAATTTAACTCCATAAACCGAGTGATTAATGATTTTATTGTCAGGAATGAGACACATTTCTGCACCTCTAACATTGTGTGTGTGTGTGTGTGTGTGTGTGTGTGTGTGTGTGTGTGTGTGCGTGAGAGAGAGGTTTTGATCACACACGTACACACAATATATATATATATATATATATATATATATATATATATATATATACACAACCCCCATTCCAAAAAAGTTGGGACAAAGACCAAATTGTAAATAAAAACGGAATGCAATAATTTACAATTCTCAAAAACTGATATTGTATTCACAATAGAACATAGACAACATATCAAATGTCAAAAGTGAGACATTTTGAAATTTTATGCTAAATATTGGCTCATTTGAAATTTCATGACAGCAACACATCTCAAAAAAGTTGGGACAGGGGCAATAAGAGGTTGGAAAAGTTAAAGGTACAAAAAAGGAACAGCTGGAGGACCAAATTGCAATTCATTAGGTCATTAACATGACTGGGTATAAAAAGAGCATCTTGGAGTGGCAGCGGCTCTCAGAAGTAAAGATGGGAAGAGGATCACCAATCCCCCTAATTCTGCGCCGACAAATAGTGGAGCAATATCAGAAAGGAGTTTGACAGTGTAAAATTGCAAAGAGTTTGAACATATCATCATCTACAGTGCATAATATCATCAAAAGATTCAGAGAATCTCGAAGAATCTCTGTGCATAAGGGTCAAGCCGGAAAACCATACTGGGTGCCCGTGATCTTCGGGCCCTTAGACAGCACTGCATCACATACAGGCATGCTTCTGTACTGGAAATCACAAAATGGGCTCAGGAATATTTCCAGACAACATTATCTGTGAACACAATTCACCGTGCCATCCGCCGTTGCCAGCTAAAACTCTATAGTTCAAAGAAGAAGCCGTATCTAAACATGATCCAGAAGCGCAGACGTCTTCTCTGGGCCAAGGCTCATTTAAAATGGACTGTGGCAAAGTGAAAAACTGTTCTGTGGTCAGATGAATCAAAATTTGAAGTTCTTTATGGAAAGCAGGGACGCCGTGTCATTCGGGCTAAAGAGGAGAAGGACGACCCAAGTTGTTATCAGCGCTCAGTTCAGAAGCCTGCATCTCTGATGGTATGGGGTTGCATTAGTGCGTGTGGCATGGGCAGCTTACACATCTGGAAAGACACCATCAATGCTGAAAGGTATATCCAGGTTCTAGAGAAACATATGCTCCCATCCAGACGACGTCTCTTTCAGGGAAGACCTTGCATTTTCCAACATGACAATGCCAAACCACATACTGCATCAATTACGGCATCATGGCTGTGTAGAAGAGGGGTCCGGGTACTGAACTGGCCAGCCTGCAGTCCAGATCTTTCACCCATAGAAAACATTTGGCACATCATAAAACGGAAGATGAGACAAAAAAGACCTAAGACAGTTGAGCAACTAGAATCCTACATTAGACAAGAATGGGTTAACATTCCTATCCCTAAACTTGAGCAACTTGTCTCCTCAGTCCCCAGACGTTTACAGACTGTTGTAAAGAGAAAAGGGGATGTCTCACAGTGGTAAACATGGCCTTGTCCCAACTTTTTTGAGATGTGTTGTTGTCATGAAATTTAAAATCACCTAATTTTTCTCTTTAAATGATACATTTTCTCAGTTTAAACATTTGATATGTCATCTATGTTCTATTCTGAATAAAATATGGAATTTTGAAACTTCCACATCATTGCATTCCGTTTTTATTTACAATTTGTACTTTGTCCCAACTTTTTTGGAATCGGAGTTGTATATAAAGGTCAATTCAACCTCCTTAGGTACACACCATGCACAAATCAAAACCTCTCTCTCTCTCTCTCTCTCTCATTCTCTGCACACAAACACTTATAAGGGAGAACAGTGCCCACTTGGCATTGTGCATAACAGTTGAAATAATCCTAACTGCATGATCGGGGGGTAACGGTGAAATGAGCAAGCATGGGGAACACATTTACCTAATTATTTAGCTTATTTGCTCATTCTTTCATGTCAACATTTGTTCATTTAATTAAAAACATGCTTAGAATAAAAGAAATTGCCAAAAATGTAAAATAGTTTCATTAATTAATTACCACATTATATATGTAATGCTTCCAGGTGATACGATATATTAAGGCCCGGTCCCACTGGCCGATGGACACAAAACGTATGCAAAAAGGACACAGCGGACGAGCAAAATATCGGGGGTGGCTCTATCCGTTTTCATCCACTCCAGAAATGGACAAAATTGGCGAAAATTTGAGAAAACAGAACGGAAAAGAACGGACGTGGGTAGTATATAGCGGGGATGTTAAACGCATGTTCATAGGAAGCCTAGCGGATGAAAGCGGATGGAAGTGGATGACAGCTCCGAAGGGGTTACCGGTGATAACTGAGAAGCGGACGCATAGCAGAAAGAGCGGATGCATAGCGGATGAAGGGGATGCATCACGTACGCCTAACGGAAACAAAGAGGATGTTGTGCAGATGTATATCGGATGCAGACCGTTCACTGCGCATGCGGGGGGTATGAATTGCGTCTGCTCCGCGGATATAAAGGGATGCAGCACGCACGCCGTCAGCATAAAGCGGAAAGACGTGCTGGCGGCTACATCGATACATCTCTACTACTAGATGATTTTCTCCCCCTTTTTATACAAAATATCGATTGTCCGCTAGGTGTCCTTCTACATACTCTAGACATACTCCAGACATCCTAAATATACGAGATACATCCCAGATATAAACGCTTTGTCCGTTTTGAATACTTTATATACGAGATGCATACGCTTACATCCTTTCTATTTCCGTGCTACTAACGATGAATAGCCGTTTCATGTACCTTATCTTTCCTCCCTCTTTCCGTTTTCAGCTGCAGCGGATGTGAGTTGCGAGGATGCCCAGAGGATGCAGAGAGGATACAGCAGACGCTTAACGGATGATGACGGACATAGAACGTTTGTTGCTCATATATGTCGCGGATTTACATCGTACACGGCGGAAAGTTCATCCGTTCTAAAAGTTTTGTGCAGCTCAAAACTTTTTGCGCAGATGAAATCACAGTGGACGGATGCTCGATGGATAGAGC
The DNA here is from genome assembly GCF_027579695.1 of Neoarius graeffei. Taxonomy (NCBI): domain Eukaryota; kingdom Metazoa; phylum Chordata; class Actinopteri; order Siluriformes; family Ariidae; genus Neoarius; species Neoarius graeffei. The sequence continues at coordinate 111,422,046 of NC_083571.1, read as the reverse complement.
GTATGAAGCACGTATGCAATGAGTACACAACGGATGTCAAAGATTTTTTTACATTTTACATCCTCTTTACATCCGTAAGTGCAGTGGGACCGGGCCTTTATCTTATTTGAAACACTTTATATTTCATTCAATTTTGGTTAAAAATGAATGCCACATGACCTTATCGACTGGATTTAGCAACTACTAATGCCTTCAGTAACGACAGTACGATTTCTTTTAGCAACTACTACAGCCTATATCGGGGATGCACACTGCAAAGATGCTCTTCATCCTGTTGCTCTTTAGACTCCTTCTTACGAGTGAGTTCGGGAAAACCATGTACACAGACAACGTTAGCTGCATAAGAGAGTCTCTGAAGTCACTCTTTAGCTCTAAAGGGCAATGTTATTAGGAAACCCAGCCCAGAGTGTTTATTAAGAATGCACTGGTAAGTAGATCCAAATCATGAGGCAAAAGAAAGTATCAAAAAACAGGCAAAAGGTCAGGTGAGGTACAAACAGAATATCAGAGGCAATATCAACAGCCAAATTCCAACAAAGAAAGTCAAAACCAGAATAAGCAGTGCAATAACAAAAGGCTTGGTAAAGTCAGATGCAAGGAACTGAGCATATACTTTGTGAGCTGTGGTGATTGCAATTGTGAACAGGTGCATATGATGAGAACTCAGGAGACTGTGAGGTGAGGTGCTGGGTGGGTGTTGTAGTCTGTGGCGGCCATATTTGAAGGCTGCTGTGAATTCTGGGAAGTGGAGTTTTGAGTGCAAGCAAGTGCAGACGTGACAGGCTCAAGGAAGGTTGGAGGAATCATGCCATACAGTGGTTTGGATTTGTCACTTTACTGTACTTTACTTTGCATAAAGTCTATTACTAAGTCAGACTAAATTTGCATGAACTCTCTTGTTGTTTTTTACACTACTACTTGCTGCTGTCACTGAAATCGCAGCTAGAAAATGAATGGTTGCCTTTCGCTTTGTTGCTTGCTAGTGTAAGTCTCATACAATCCACCACTTAACCACTGTCAGTCTTGATATTAATTTCTTAGAAATGAATTCGTCTTATGTGCCTGTTACAAACCTGACAGTCCCATGTCTATTATGGATAAATCAAGTGATATAGCTTTGTGTTTCAGTCACCTGATTTTCTGTTACAGCCACCATACAGGACCGAATTTCTGGCTTCACTGCACAACTGATTTAGAGGTTTAAAAAAAAAAAAAAAAGGTAATATCAACAAAGTCAATTATTAATAACATATACTGTGTCTTGTTTATTTTGAGGAACAGTATTTATGAGGCCAACTGTGTTCCTTGTAAGACAGACTAGCCAGCCATCATCAGTCTCTTTTTTTCTCTCAGAGACTCAGTCATCAGTGCTGACTCAAAGAATCCAAACAAGAGGGAAAGAGAAAAAGTGAATGAAAATTCAAAGCAGCATCTGTGAGCATTAAAATTCAGAGAATATGCATTAGCAAACTTTCAGATTGGAACAAGCAATCACCATGCCTTCTGGACCTTTCTGTACGTGTGTAAAGTGATCTGCTTTACATTTTGTGACTCAGCAAAGATCTACCTGAATTACCAGAACACCCTGTGAGGTTTCATTCTTTGTTCTTAATAGAAACCTGTAGAGCAGGACACTTGAAATCTAGTCCATAAAGGATGGAACACTTCAGTATTTAGTTCTTATGATCCAGCATACCCAACTGAACACAGTTTGATATATTTAGGAAAATACACAACAGTGTGCCATGGTGAAAGCCTCCAAAGGCAGCAGCAGAGAAACACTTTTGAGATGACTATGATTGTTTTCTATCATCCAAGTAATTTTGACATGGGTCAGAGTGACTGATAAGTTATTCTCGCCACAAGGTGACACACTGCCAGTGCTGTAGCAATTTTGAGCATTTAAAGTCAGTAAGATATTATGAGTCATTTAATATCTAGACTTTGTAACAGGCATTGTGAATTTGACAGTGCCATTTGGACATGAATCACTCACACTTTGCACTCCAGCAGAAAAGAACAGATTGGTTTCATGCAACTCAAGCAGCAGGAAAACGTGTGTGTCAGTGACAGGTCATGCCGCTTCGTTTATGTAATCTGCTCAAACAATGTGACATACAGTGCTCAGCGTAAATGAGTACACCCCCTTTGAAAAGTAACGTTTTAAACAATATCTCAATGAACACAAACAATTTCCAAAATGTTGAAAAGACAAAGTTTAATATAACATCTGTTTAACTTGTAACGTGAAAGTAAGGTTAATAATATAAACTTAGATTACACATTTTTCAGTTTTACTCAAATTAGGGTGGCGCAAAAATGAGTACACCCCACAACAAAAACTACTACATCTAGTACTTTGTATGGCCTCCATGATTTTTAATGACAGCACCAAGTCTTCTAGGCATGGAATGAACAAGTTGGCGACATTTTGCAACATCAATCTTTTTCCATTCTTCAACAACGACCTCTTTTAGTGACTGGATGCTGGATGGAGAGTGATGCTCAACTTGTCTCTTCAGAATTCCCCATAGGTGTTCGATTGGGTTCAGGCCAGGAGACATAAATGTCTTCTTTCAGATTTTTCAAGTGTAGGTCATGAAAGAATTTCCCCTGACACCCAATTATTTTTGTTTAGTGGACTGAAAGCTACTGAATTTGAATCACAGACTTCCAATTTTATTACTTTTTTTAATAGAATAATTCATGAACTTGGGGCCATGTGGCCCTAAATTCTCTGCTATTTTTTCCTGCTTCATCATGACCCAATTCAAGATACTACATCATGCATGACATGGTGGGCTTTCCCCTTTCGCGCAAGGCATTGTAGGATACAAATTTGAAACAGGAGAGAAAAATGGAGGATGTGAGTGTGCGAATGAAATGTGAAAGACCGACTACAGTAACGGAAAGCAAGAAGAAAAGATGTTATATTATATACGAAGGAAAGGAAATGCAGGACCAAAATAATAAATATCGGCGGTCAGCGAGCACCTCGGTGTGATCAGCTGTTCGTTTAGTGACAGAATGATGGAACTGTCAGTGCACGGTCAAAGGTAAACATGTAGATGGCAGTAATGCAACACTGTGGATGCCAGCTGCTGTAAAACCCAAAAGAAGAAGAAGAAGAAAGTAAACCTGCACATGTACGGTACACACAGACTTCCTCTGTCTGCTTGACTGCGCGAAGTGAGGATTTCATGCACATCATTTGCTTTAATCCCCTCAAATTAAATAACTTCCCAGCCACAGAATGACCTGGGTGTTTTTTGTTTGTTTGTTTTTAGATATTACAGAAATAAACTACTACATCTAGTACTTTGTATGGCCTCCATGATTTTTAATGACAGCACCAAGTCTTCTAGGCATGGAATGAACAAGTTGGCGACATTTTGCAACATCAATCTTTTTCCATTCTTCAACAATGACCTCTTTTAGTGACTGGATGCTGGATGGAGAGTGATGCATTTATAACAACAACAACAATAACAACATTTCAGAGGGAACTAAATTTCACCGATTTTATAAAATCGAAAGGCCATCTAGCTTTAAGTCATGAGCAAACACTATTGCAATAATTATTAAAAAATATGCAACAGTTGAAAGTCAAAATCAGGATTGGAATCAGAAAGTTGCGTTCTGTCAATCCTTTTTTATTCATTAGTGAAATCCCAAACACAAAGTTCAAAACCAGATAGATAGTTACTAGAAAGTCAGAGAAAAGAAGAACAAGGAAAACATAAGTGTTCTCCACTGCGCGCGCGCGCACACACACACACACACACACACAAAAAAAAAAAAAAAACCCTGGAAGTAGCCCTAACAAGACAAAACACAATTTTGGGTTCTTTTTATTGATATGGTAATAAATTGCATCACAATCTGCTTTTCTGAACATATAATTTTGGGCATCTACATGAAATGGTCCACATGTGCTCGTTTGCTCAATTGAAATGCACAGTCCACTGTATATTTCTGTGTCAGTAAATCCGCTTGCATTTTAATGTAACATAGTGTATGGTATGATAAATCAAAATGATATTCGTTTAAAAGTTTGCATCCCACTTTCTGAACTTGGGATGTTTCTGCACATGGACTGGGTGTGTGCCCAGGGGATTTATGAATGTGGAATAAGCCTATGAGGTCAAAATATTTGTTTGTCTCAAGACCAGTGTTATAAATATATCATCATATAAATATTCTTTAATAACTCTTAAGCCTACTCTTTCCCATTATAACTGCCCCCAACCTCTCTGCATATTCTCTGAACAGCTTATGGATTCTCTCAGTTATAATATCTGTCCCTCAGTTCTTCCTAGAAAATTTGTCCTAACTTTGAACTTTTTTGTGAAATAAATTGTAAAATAATGCAAACATTTGTATTTTTGTATTGTTATACATTATTGAGGCTATAAGGAAATTGTATTGTTCCAGAAGCTGAATAATTAAATGGGAATAATTGGGAAATGTGCAGAACATGCAATAAATACAATAAATAATAAACAACAGATTTCACTATTAAACATAATGTCACTTAATGTATGTGTTCTGACATTTATCAAGTTTAAATGTTAATATATAACTGTTTTGCAACATTTTCAGTGTTTCCATTTTCCAAATAAGTGATGTGTAAGGGGGGCGCACTGGCCTAAGCTTATGTGATACACACTGGTATGTAGGGGAGAGCAGAGAGACTTGGGACAGTGTTTATTTCCATAAATTAATTTCAACCAATCAGGTAGTTAGATGCTGCCCCTTAAAGTAATCTACTTCCTTTGGCACCACAAAGCTGGACACTGCAGTAAGGTCTGTAAAGTTAAATATTTTTGTCAACCAAAACTTGTATTTTCTACTTCACCTCCACCTCCATTCTATGGTGTAATGTATGCTGGTGAATTCGGGATTTGTTAGGAATTAATGTAGCCTAGAGTTACCGTATATAGTATTATTTATTAAAATGAAATTCGGGGGGGGGGTATTTTTTTGGCCAGATAGGAAGAGCTGGGACAGTTCATGTTACAGTTTTTTTTCTTGTGGTTTTCCAAGATAAAATTGTTTAATTTTTAATTTTTTATTTATTTTTTATTTTTTGCTTAAAATGTGGGAGTGTACCTGCATGAGGATTAATCTTATTTCATTTGTCTCGTCAGGTTTTGGAAAAACTGACATTTTTTGATCACTGTACCAGCATTGAATATTCATCCAGTTCATATGTTACAAGTTTTGATAATAAATAAAAATTAAACATGTAGGCCTAGGTATTTTAATTTGTTCCATGTCTCCTTACTATGTCCCAAGTCTTCCAACATAAATGTTCCAAATCTCCCCTCAATATCTCATGTCTCCCTGCAGAAAATGATTGAAAAAGTGAAGCCCTACAAAATCTGAAAACTTAGCCAAAATCTCCCTGCTATCTCCTGTCTGGAAACAAAAAAATGATAAATGATTGAAAAACATAGTTTGATATTCACAATGTATCCTAAAATATTCCACTGTAATTTGATATAATTTTCTCTCAGCTCCTAATTGGCTCATTCCAGTTCTTACCAGCTTTTTTTTTTTTTTGGAGACCCTAATAAATATATTTAAATGATGTTAACTACAGTATAACACCAGTGTCTTGCAAAAGTATTCATCCCCCTTGGTGTTTTTCCTGTGCTGTTGCATTACAAGCTGGAATTAAGATGCATTTTGGGGAGTTAGCACCATTTTGATTTACACAACATGCCGACCACTTTAAAGGTGCAAATTGTTGTTTTATCATGACACAAACAATAATTAAGATGAAATAAGCAGAAATCTGGAGTGTACATAGGTATTCACACCACCAACCCCCCAAGTCAATACTTTGTAAAGCCACCTTTTGCTGTAATTACAGCTGCAAGTCTCTTGGGGTATGTCTCTATTAGCTTAGCACAACAGGTCACTGGGATTTTTGCCCATTCCTCAAGGCAAATCTGCTCCAACTCCTTCAAGTTAGATGGGTTGTATTGGTGTACAGCAATCTTCAAGTTATGCCACAGATTCTCAATTGGATTGAGGTCTGGGCTTTGACTAGGCCATTCCAAGACATTTAAATGTTTTCCTTTAAACCACTCCAGTGTCACTTTAGCGGTATGTTTAGGGTCATTGTCCTGCTGGAACTTGAATCTTCATCCCAGTCTCAAACCTCTGACTGACTCAAACAGGCTTTCCTCCAGAATTGCCCTGTATTTAGTGCCATCCAGCTTTCCTTCAGTCCTGACCAGCTTTCCTGTCCCTGCAGATGAAAAACATCTCCACAGCATGATGCTGCCACCACCATGCTTCACTGTAGGAATGGTGTTCTCAGGGTGTTTGGTTTGCACCACACGTCCTTTCCCATGATGGCCAAAAAGTTAAATTTTAGTCTCATTTGACCAGAGACTCTTCTTCCATGTGTTTGGGGAGTATGCCACATGCTGTTGGTCAAACTCCAAACGTGTTTTCTTAAGCAATTACTTTTTTCTGGCCACTCTTCTATAAAGCCTCGCCCTGTGGGATGTACAGCTTAAAGTGGTCCTATATAGACAGATACTCTTATCTCCGCTGTGGATCTTTGCGGCTCCGTCAGTGTTATCATTGGTGTCTTTGTTGCATCCCTGATTAATGCCCTCCTTTCCCTGGTCTGTGAGTTTTGTTAGGCCGCCTTCTCTTGTCAGGTTTGTAGTGGTGATATATTTTTTTTTTCCATTTTGCTATAATGGATTTAACCGTGCTCCCTGGGACATTCAAAGTTTGGGATATATTTTATAACTCAACCTGGATCTATACTTCTCCAAAGCTTTGTCTCTGACCTGTTTGGAGGCTCCTTCATTTTCATGTTGCTTGCTTAGTTGTGTTGCAGAGTCAGTGTCCTTCCAGAACAGATTGATTTATACAGACATCATGTGACAGATCATGTGACACTTTAATTGCACACAGGTGGATCTTAATCAACTAATTATGTGACTTGTGAAGTGAATTGGTTGGACCAGCTCTTATTTAGGGGTTTCCTATGAAAGGGAGTGACACACTATGCACACTCCAGATTTCTGTTTTTTCATCGTAATCATTGTGTCACAATAAAACAACAATTTGCACCTTTAAAGTGGTTGGCATGTTGTGTAGATCAAATGGTGCTAACCCTCCAAAAATCCATTTTGATTCCAGCTTGTAATGCGACAAAACAGGACAAACACCAAGAGGGATGAATACTTTTGCAAGATACCGTATATGTATCTAATGCTGGCTGAGTCAATCATACAATGATAGATTTTATTTCACATTAATGAACTCAAAACATTTCCCATTTACCATGAGGGAAAGCAATGATGGTCTAACAGTGCATCTTTCAAGGACGGAGGTTGAATTGAGAGATTTCTATTGTTATTGTAACAGTAGTCATAATTTCATCGTCATATGTCAATTGGCTCATCTCCCCTTTTATTGGGGGAAATGAAGCCAGGGTAGGAACATTAATTAGAGATATAACAAATGTAAAATTAAAAGCAATCAGTCACATGCATTCAGATGTAATAATACATAACTATTATCTAATAATGACCTTTTAATTGCTGGATAATTAGATTTATAACACAGTGTTATTAAAGTTGCTCAAGACTCCTATTATATATGTTAGACACAGGTCTATCTTGGTAGGGATCCTTTCCATGTTGTCAGACACTCATTGATATTGTCAGAATCAGCTAAATATTTGGGCATTATTTTGGAAATAGAATTCTTCCTGAAGAATTCTATTTGGGGAGCTGCATTAGAGACTGGAAGACAAGAAAGGTAGATGAGTGTACAGTAGAAAGTCATTTTCGACAGTTTCTTTATAGTTATTGAGATAAACAGACAGGTGCATCACTGTAGGACTTCTTTCCATGTTGTTAGATGTTATTAACCTGTCAGTGATGAAAACAAGTGGTTTTCTTTGACACAGAGGATTGTCCCATAGAATTACATTGTAGAGACGTTTTGCAGTCGTCAATTATATCATTCTCAATACTGGACTGATTTCTGTCATTTTTATCATGAATAAATATTTCAACCCAAAGAGATGGGAAAATATGCTCTTGGTTAATAAATAAACAAATAAATAAATCTCAGACTTTCCCTTTAAATTCTTGATTCTTACTGCTACAAGGCAAATCATATATAAATGTGCTCAGGGCCGCTGACAGCTTTGGCTGGGCCTGGGACAAAATGCTCTGAATGGGCCCCCCCTAACAAACACCCCCCCGGGCCAACCTGTTAGGACTTGGACTGTTTTGGCCTCTAGAGGCCGCTGTTATTTCCTTTTCGTGTCATATTTATTTTGGCCTCTAGAGGCCGCCACTGTTCCTGTGTTTTGTGTTTTTTTTTGTTAATTGCCTGTTAGTCCTAATTATCTTCACCTGTGTCCTTAATTAGTTTGTGTATTTATACCCCTGAGTTCAGTCCTCTTGTCACGGAGTCTTTGTGCTGTTATGTTTATCTCCAGTTTCCTTTGTACTGTGTTTTGTGGATCTTCTGAGCTTTTGCATTTTTGCCTTTTTCTTTTTGAATTATACTCTTTGTTTTTGTTTTTTTGTTTTGCCCTGGATTGTATATAGTGTACATAGTATAAATAAACCTTTTGTTACTTTTTCTACTTCCGCCTCACGCCTCTGCATTTGAATCATTCCCCTGGTGGCCTAGTGGGGGTTTGCTGGATCATCACACCAACGAACCAGGTTCGAATCCCAGCAAAACCCTAACAGAAAGACTCCGTCATGACCGACTCAGCAGAGGCTGCTTCAACTGTCTACCCGGCCAACCTTCAGGGAATTATGGCAGCTTTGACACGCTTCAGAGCGACCATGGACGTACGCTCACCAGCCAACGTGAGGCCCTTGCTCGCCACGAGGAACTGCTTCAGCAAATTGGGAAAACCCTGGCACAGCTGACATCTCTGCCTGCATCTCCTGCTCCTGCTCCTGATCCAGCTCCCACTCCTGCTCCAGTGCCTCCTGCCATGCTGCCTTCTTCACCTCGCGAACCCAGCCTTCCTGCACCACAGAGGTATGACGGCAAGCACAGTGAGTGCCGAGAGTTCCTTACCCAGTGTCAACTCACCTTTGAGCTTCAGCCTACCACCTACACTACGGATCGCCGCAAGATTGCCTTTGTGATCACCTTATTAGCTGGTAAGGCGCGAGCCTGGGCTACTGCTATCTGGCAAAGACAGGGACCTGAGTGCTTTGATTTCCAGCTGTTTTCTGAAGAGATGCTTCGGGTCTTCGATCAGGCAGACATCAGTACCGACGCAGCCCGAAAGCTCATGTCCATCCGGCAAGGAGGAAGCGTCGCAGATTACGCCATCTCGTTCCGAACACTCGCAGCAGTATGTGGATGGAACGAGACTGCCCTGGTGTCAGCCTTCCACCATGGTCTGTCTGACCCCATCAAGGACGGTCTGGCCTCTATTGGATGCCCAAGTGACCTCGAAACCCTCATCTCACATGCTATTCGTCTGGACAACAGGATGAGAGAACGCCACCAAGCCTTGAGCCCCCCCAGCCTCCCTACCTCTACCTGGAGACCGTCTACCTCCTTCAGTGACTGTCCAGAACCCATGCAAGTGGGTCGTACTCGCCTCTCCGCATCTGAGAGGGAGCGCAGAAGGAGGGACAAGTGCTGCATCTACTGTGGCAAGCCTGGTCACTTCCGAGCATCATGTCCCGAACTCTTGGGAAAAGGACCGCCCCGTCCAGCCGAGGGAGGGTTGTGACGGGGCCTACCCTCTCTCCCGGACTCCCTGCCCAAGGAATCTACATCCCGGTCTCCATCTCCTGGGGTGAGTCTGTCCACTCTTGTCAAGCTTTGATAGACTCAGGGGCGGCTGGGAACTTTATGGATATTCACTTCGCCCAAAGCATCAATATACCTACTGCACCTCTTGAAGTCCCTCTGTCTGTGTCTGCCCTCGATGGCCAAGTGTTAGGTGATGGAAGAGTCACTCAAGTTACTTCTCCAGTCTTCCTCCAGTCTCAAGGTCACAAGGAAGAAATATCCCTGCACCTGATTCCTTCACCTGAGTTCCCAGTTATTCTAGGCCTTCCTTGGCTTACTCGCCACAACCCTCGCATAGACTGGGTAACAAGCCAGGTTGTGGAATGGGGCCCTGCATGCCATGCCTCTTGTCTGCTCTCTAGCTCTCCTGTGTCTCCTGCCGAGCCCCCTGATCTCACCGAGTTATCTCAAGTTCCCACAGAGTACTGGGATCTCAAGGAGGTATTCAGCAAGAGCAGGGCCGCCGTTCTTCCTCCGCACCGGGCCTACGACTGTGCCATCGACTTGCTCCCTGGGACTACCCCTCCTCGTGGCAGACTGTTTTCCCTCTCTCAGCCAGAACGCAAGGCTATGGAGGAATACCTCAAAGACGCCCTGGTCTCTGGGTTCATTCGACCCTCCACCTCACCTGCTGGTGCCGGCTTCTTCTTTGTCGGCAAGAAGGATGGGGGGCTTCGACCATGTATTGACTACAGGGGCCTGAACAAGATCACTGTGCACAACCGATATCCCCTTCCGCTGATGTCCACTGCTTTCGACCTGCTCCAAGGCGCCACCGTCTTCACCAAGTTGGACCTACGGAACGCATACCACCTCATCCGTATCCGACAGGGAGACGAGTGGAAGACTGCCTTTAACACCCCGTCTGGGCACTACGAATACCAGGTGATGCCCTTCGGACTCACCAACGCACCAGCTGTTTTTCAGGCCCTAATCAACGACGTCTTAAGGGACATGATTAACCTGTACGTCTTTGTCTACCTCGATGACATCCTTATCTTTTCCAAGACCGTGCAGGAGCACCGCCACCATGTCCGCCAGGTTCTCCAGAGGCTGCTGCAGAACAATCTGTTCGCCAAGGCCCAGAAATGCGAATTTCATGTTCCCGAGGTCTCCTTTCTGGGATTTATTGTACGGACAGGCCAACTCCAAATGGACCCTGCCAAGACCCTGGCCGTCCGGGACTGGCCTACTCCCAAGTCCGTTAAGGAGGTTCAGCGGTTCTAAGGATTCGCTAACTTCTACCGCAAGTTCATCAGGAACTTCAGTTCTGTGGCAGCACCCATGTCAGACCTCACCAAAGGGACAGGTGGATCTTATGGCTGGTCTCCTCAGGCAGAAAAGGCGTTCAAAGACCTCAAGGCCCGCTTCTGCACGGCACCCATTCTGGTCCTCCCGGACACCTCCCAACCATTCATCGTGGAGGTGGACGCCTCGGACAGTGGTGTCGGCGCGGTACTCTCTCAACGTTCGGAAGGAAAGCTGCACCCCTGCGCTTACTTCTCCCACCGCCTGAGTCCTGCGGAGTCCCGGTACGATGTGGGGGATCGAGAACTGCTAGCGGTCAAACTGGCCCTTGAGGAGTGGAGGCACTGGCTGGAGGGAGCGCAACATCCATTCCTGGTTTGGACTGACCACAAGAACCTGGAGTACCTCCAGCAAGCCAAGAGACTGAACCCTCGACAGGCTAGGTGGGTCCTGTTTTTCAGTCGGTTTGACTTCACCCTCTCGTACCGTCCCGGCTCCAAGAACACCAAACCTGACGCACTGTCCAGGCTGTTCTCTGCCACTAACAGGGAGAATGAAGTCGGGCCTATTATCCCGGTGTCTCGGATTGTGGCCCCTGTCCGCTGGGGTATTGAGGAGGCTGTTCGACGAGCCCAACGCCAGGACCCCGGTCCTGGGACGGGGCCACCGGGCCTCTTGTACGTCCCACATCAAGCCCGGGCCAAGGTTCTCCAGTGGGGTCACTCTTCCCCTCTCACCGCCCACCCGGGAGCTCGGAGGACCCTGGACTTCCTGAAAAGACGCTTCTGGTGGCCTAACATGGAGCAGGAAGTAAGGTCATTTGTCCTGTCCTGTGAGGTTTGCACCAGAACCAAGAACCCACGACAGCGTCCCCAGGGTCTCCTGCATCCTCTGACCATTCCCCGGCGTCCCTGGTCCCACGTGGCAGTCGACTTCATCACGGGTCTCCCTGAGTCACAAGGTAACATGGTCATTTTGGTCATTGTTGACAGATTCTCCAAGGCCTGCCGCTTCATACCTCTGTGCAAACTCCCCTCTGCTCTTGAAACAGCGAAACTTATATTTAATCATGTCTTCCGAGTCTTTGGTCTTCCACAGGACATCGTCTCAGACCGAGGGCCCCAGTTCTCCTCCCGAGTGTGGCACGGGTTCTGCAAGGTCATCGGAGCCACTGCCAGCCTCTCCTCTGGGTTTCACCCACAGTCCAATGGTCAGACGGAGAGGCTCAACCAGGACCTGGAAACCACCCTGCGAGGCCTGGCTATGGATAACCCGACATCGTGGAGCACCTGGCTGCCATGGGCAGAGTACGCCCACAACACCCTGCAGTCATCGGCCACCAAGCTATCGCCATTCCAGTGCCAATTCGGGTTCCAGCCACCTCTGTTCCCAGACCAGGAGGAGGACGCGGGGGTGCCCTCGGTCAACCAATATGTGAGACGGTGTCGCAAGACCTGGAGCAAGGCCAGGAAGACCCTCATACAGACCTCCAGAACCAACCAGACTCAGGCCAACCGCCACAGAAGACCTGCACACACTTTCCGCCCTGGGCAGCGGGTTTGGCTGTCCACTAAGGACCTTCCGCTGCGGGTGGAGAACCGCAAGCTTGCTCCTCGCTACATTGGCCCCTTCAAGGTGGTGCGCAGGGTGAACCCTGTCTCCTACCGGCTCCAGTTGCCCCGGACTCTGAGGATCAACCCCACTTTCCATGTTTCCCTGTTGTGGCCTGTACTGACGTCTACGTATGCCCCTGCCCCTAGGAACCCCCCACCCCCCCGCATCTTCCAGGGGCAGACTGTGTTCACTGTGCATCGCCTGCTTGACTCCCGCCGGGTCCGTGGCGGGTTGCAATATCTGGTGGACTGGGAGGGCTATGGTCCTGAGGAGCACTGCTGGGTTCCTGCTCGGGATGTCCTGGATAAAGAACTGTGTCGGGACTTCCATTCGGCCCATCCGGATCGCCCTGGGAACGTCAGGAGACGCTCCTAGAGGGGGGGGTCCTGTTAGGACTTGGACTGTTTTGGCCTCTAGAGGCCGCTGTTATTTCCTTTTCGTGTCATATTTATTTTGGCCTCTAGAGGCCGCCACTGTTCCTGTGTTTTGTGTTTTTTTTTGTTAATTGCCTGTTAGTCCTAATTATCTTCACCTGTGTCCTTAATTAGTTTGTGTATTTATACCCCTGAGTTCAGTCCTCTTGTCACGGAGTCTTTGTGCTGTTATGTTTATCTCCAGTTTCCTTTGTACTGTGTTTTGTGGATCTTCTGAGCTTTTGCATTTTTGCCTTTTTCTTTTTGAATTATACTCTTTGTTTTTGTTTTTTTGTTTTGCCCTGGATTGTATATAGTGTACATAGTATAAATAAACCTTTTGTTACTTTTTCTACTTCCGCCTCACGCCTCTGCATTTGAATCATTCCCCTGGTAGCCTAGTGGGGGTTTGCTGGATCATCACACCAACGAACCAGGTTCGAATCCCAGCAAAACCCTAACACAACCCACACACACACACCTCTCTTATCCCAGTCTCTACTCACTCCAACCCTTAAATGACAGGTATTCAAAAACCATTCAACCGGTCAACAACCATTTCATTTTAGCATTTCAACATTTTTACAGTTTTAACATTTTAACATTTCCTTAGTCTGCAACTATTCAGGTGCGAAATGCAATGCACCGGACTTTTGTTGTGCATGCGTGCGTACTGTCCAGTGTGAAAAGTAGAGAAGAACACACCGCTCGAGAAACGGCGGGATATGATTGCAGGCTAATGTGAATATTCTTAGCTTCAATCAGATATATGAAACACAATGTTATTAAGCCGTTGTGGTTATGAAATGATTCAATGCCCTGTGCGTTTGATATGGTGTTCAGTGTGACTTGCTCTCCCCTCGTTTGTAACATGAATTGCGTGCCGCGCGTGCCTTGGTTGGGGTTACTTTACGGGGCTGGAAAAAGTTGGCCGTGTCTTACCCAGTGATGGGAATAACGGCGTTAGAAATAAATGGCGTTACTTTTTTTAGTAACGAGTAATCTAACTAATTACTTTTTACATCGTTATAACGCCGTTCCCGTTACTTACAATAAAATGCTATGCGTTACTTTATTAAAGCTGTTCTCATCTGGCACCCTGCTCATTCAGCCTTTCTTTACTCTGCTTTAGTGTGGGGCGGGGAGACACGAGACAACGGCACAGTAAGCCAATCAGAGTAGATTTGGACAACATACATAGGTAGGCCGGGCGGCACGGTGGTGTAGTGGTTAGCGCTGTCGCCTCACAGCAAGAAGGTCCTGGGTTCGAGCCCTGGGGCCGGCGAGGGCCTTTCTGTGTGGAGTTTGCATGTTGTCCGCGTGGGTTTCCTCCGGGTGCTCCGGTTTCCCCCACAGTCCAAAGACATGCAGGTGTAGGTTGAATTGGGATTAATTAAATTATAAATTATGTAATAATTGATAATTAAATTAATCAATTTATAAATAAAGATCAGTCTCATAAAATCTTAAATTATTAATCTTAATACTCACCGTGAATGGTTACATTCAAGATTAATGGTAGCTCTGTATTAGATGGGAAACCCAGTTGTATACAAAAGCTAAATTCTGAAGGAAAAAGGAGTTCTAAATAGTTGACCTTGTGAATAAACATCAGGAACAAGTAAAATGCAATTCAATTTTATTAGCTTTTATTTGTCTACTACTCACTAATAATAATAATCTCAAAATACATTCAATGTCGGCAAAGGTAATAACAAGACAAAACAATGGAACAATTACACCTGGACTATAAAGTTGAGGGAAAGAGAGAGAAGAAGAGAATCCCTTGTGTGTGCGTGTGTGTGGAGGTGTGTGTGTGTGTGTGTGTGACCTAGCTTGTCGTTAGCTAAAACAAAGGAATGTTAGCTAAAACAAAGGAATGTTAGCTAAATAGAACAAAGGATTAGCTCTGTGGCTAATGTGTGCTTTGTGTAGGTATCTGTGGGCAGATGCTAATGACTAGCCACTTTGGCAATGCTTAAACAAAATGGCGGTCAGTGCCTAGGTGTCGTATCACAGGTAACTCAATGAGGGAGGTAACAAAATGGCGTCGGGAAATATGGCGCCGGCAGGCCTAGTCGAGAACACAAGCCTACGAGCTAGCGTATCACCCTGAGGTAGCTAGCAATAAGTTGCTAAGGAGAATCTGACCACGCTACAGCTGGATCCAAACACTGCACTTAACAATTTCCAACAGACTATCTAGGCAAAGAACTCAACGCGAGAGAGAGAGAGAGAGAGAGAGTGAGAGAGTGTAAGAGAGTGAGAGAGTGTGTATATGTGTTGGATGGAGAGAACTAGGCCTTGTAGCGGTCTAGCCTCGGAGCTTAAAATAACAAACTTGTCGCTGCGCTGCTAATCAGATAGGGAAGCTAGCAATGGAGTTAAGGAAAGATATCATGCAAGATACCCTGTCTAACAAGTTCAAAGAAAAAAAAAAAAACAGAACCAAAACAAACAATAAAAACAAACACCTTCCGTGTCTGAGCGGGTATGCTAAATAGCTCAAAGCTTAAACATGACCCTAACAACCATCTGAATAAGCTACAAATTAAAAATTTGCCCAAGTGCCTACTCAATGCGATGGAAGTTCTTTCTCCGATGTCCGCGCTGAGGGTCGCAGTCCGAGGAGAGGAGGTTAGCGGCGCGTTGCGTCCAACCGCGGCTAACGAAGCAGGGAGATGGAGGCCTAGCTGGCCCACGGTGCTTCAGGAGAAACCTCCGGTGATGCGTCGACGAGGAAAAGGCTGAGAGGAGCGAAGCTGTCCGCAAATGCCTCTTAGCGTGGAAAACTACTTAACTGTAGTTAAACTTTGCAAAGGTTTAGAATCAAAACCACTATATCGCTGAAACTTAGCGGGTCGTTCAAAAGTTCGGCCGAAACTAATTTGAACAGGCTGTTCTCAGACAATAGCGGTTAGTCTCAACACTGTAGGCGAGCGTGCCCACAGTCCGTCCGACCACTCCAGTAGTCAGAACATGAGAGAGCGAATCGAGGCGCTCTCGATACAGTTAAAGCAGTTCCACTTCACGTCACATCCGGGTGGAGCGCGCAAGGAAATTGTGGGATCGTTATAGGGGGCGCTGGCGAGTTACCAACATTCCCCCCTTGGCCATAGGCGCTGAAAGGAGTGATACCCTATGGGCACATGGTGTTTAGTCTGCGACCCACGGTCCCTAGTAATCCACAATGAGGTAGTTCCACAATGAGGTAGTTCCACAATGAGGTAGTTCCAAGGGTCCTTTCTGTGAAAAGTCTTTCAGACACAGTTCAACAGTTCAATTCATTTCATACAGTCCATAAGATGCATAGGCACTTGGGCATGAAAGCATAGGCACTTGGACATGAAAACAATTACACTATGGCTACTTAACTACCTTCTACATACAATATTTCACACAGCAAACAAAAATAATCAAAACTCCATAAAGGAAAATGGAAAAGAGGGGTTAGTTAGCGTGTTAGCAAGCCTACTCTTCAAGAAAGTTAGTGGAGGCCTTAGGCCTGATGGAGAATCGGACAATGCCACGATCTAATTTCTCAGGTGCGTAGATCGTTTTGTCCAGTTTGCGGTGTAGTGTCAGTATGTACCTATGTAGAGTGATGGCTATGAAGACTGTGATAACCCAACCGCTAGCTAGAAATCCCAGCGCAATTCGGCTTATTAAAGATCCTTGATCGGACGAAGGGTTTGCGCGGTTATTCAAGAAAGTGGTAGCGATGCCAGTGGGCTTAAGATCGAATTGCACGGTTTTGGTCCCTTCCAGCAGTAGTTGTGCTTGGAGGGTGGAGTTTATCTCAAGTTCGTGACCTGGGAAGGCATCGGGCATTTCTATCTCGGTCTCATACTGGTCAGCGCTAAGGTGATGGAGGGTGATGTCACCCACGTGAACAGTGGCTCCTAGTGGGACACTTAGGAGAGAGGTTTCGTTAGGGATCTTCATTCTAGTGGCAGTGTTATGTTGATCATATGATACCAGAATCTCAGTTTGGGGAGTGTTGATTAGCCACCGATTACCAGCTCTTTCTACTCTAGTTCCTATTCCTTCATCTTTAATAGACAATTTGCCTGCACACTTCTGATCGGGGACTTTTGTCAATCCACAGAGACGGTCTGTGGTGTCTCGGATAAAGGGATTGCTGGGGCAGACCCAGTGGATATCTTTGGTAGAGGTGCACATGTCTAAGTTAGGGACGAGATAGATAGAGGGGTTGTCATCGTGATAGGCTATGGTGGAAGGTGTCTGCAAACATACGTGTACGTCGTTGTTCCAGAAACCTACATTAAGGACAGATTTGATTCTGTATATGTTTTGCCGTTCAATAACGGGGAGATTGAGGATGAAGCCTATTTCTAGGTTTTGAGGGTTCACAAAAATGGGGATAGCACTGCCAAGACTATAAGCCAGATGAATCTGTGATGAGTAAACGTTAGTCGTGGTAGTAGATCGGAGTATGCTGTCAACCATGCTGAGGAGTATCAAATATGGTGGGATTTTACCTCCACTCAGGGTGCTGAGAGAGCTACTTACTTCTCTCATCAGGTCCTGCATTAGGTCTCGGATTACTCGGACGTACTTGACTTCGCTTCTCATGATTGTCGCTAGCCTGTCTACGGCATGTACTGTGTTCTTGATTAATGTAGAATGCATGTTAACGGTTAGTATGGTTCCCTGCAGGGTTTTGCCTAGGCCCTGCAGCTCCTCCTGTTGAGTTAGTAGTCTACCCTGGATTTCTGCAACATACAGGAGTTTGTTATTCCGATTTGAGTGGTAACAAGGGTGGTTACTTATAGATGCACGCTTATGGATTGAGAGGCATGCAACTAAGTTGGGCAGGCTATAACTTATTGTTTGTCCACCCCCCTATGGAGTGTGGACTGCTCAAAAAGCTTTATTTGGTTGCTATGGACCCATCTATACGAAGGCGCCTGGCTGGGCTTCGAAGTTTTGATGCGGTAGGCGACGGGGGACAGTTTACCGACGATTTCGAAAGGACCGGACCAACGGGGTAAGAATTTTCTGGCTACTCCTACCGGTTTGGTGAAATTGAAGTATAGGACTCTGTCGCCTACTTCGTACTCACGGTGTGTCGCCTTTCTGTCGTAGTAAGCTTTCTGTCCTTTCGCACTCTTTTCGAGGTGTTCCTGGGCCCACGCAAATGTGGCCTGCAAGTGGCGTTGCAAGTCGGTGACGTACTGGTGTGCAGTGTACGCAGTGGCAACGCTTAGGTCCTCTGGTCGGTAGAGGAGGTGTAAGGGAAGAACCATTTCACGGCCAGTCATCATTTCGAACGGGGTGACTCCGGTGGTGCGGTGAGGAGTGGACCGAATGGCCATCAGCACCAGAGGGAGTTTGATGTCCCAATCTTTGCCATGGTGGCTAACATACTTGCGAAGCATGCTCACGATGGTTTGGTTGGCACGTTCGACCTGACCGGAAGACTGAGGATGATACGCGATGTGGAATTTTGCCTCGACTCCGAGCATCTCCCACAACACTCTCATGACCTCTGCGGTGAAATGAGTACCTCGGTCGGAATCAATGGATAGGGGCAAGCCCCAACGGCTGAACACATGGTTCATAAGAAGGAGAGCGGTGGTCTCTGCGGTTTCGTTTGGGGCGGGCAAGCATTCCACCCACTTCGTGAACGCGCAAGTGACGGTCAGGAGGTACTTATTACCTCGAGCCGATTTCGGCACCGGTCCGACCCAGTCTATCTGGAGATTAGACCAGGGGAATGAGATGCCTTTGCTTTGCAGTGGGGCGCGGTTCAATGGTTGGGCTGGTCGGAATTGGCAGCAAATCAAGCACCCTTTGACATACTCGGTAACGTCCTGAATCATGAAGGGCCAATAGACAATCTGTTGGAGTGTCTGGTAGGTCGCCTGAGCGTTCCTATGGCCCCCGCACGGGCTGTCGTGAGCGTACTGCAACATGACCCCCCTATGATCTGTGGGCACGACCCACCGGGGAGGTCCCTGGTTGCGTGGTGTGTACACCAGGAGTCCTTTCTCGAGTTTTAAGCCGTTTTTGAGATTGTGAAGGTGATTTAAGTCTCGGGACTGTTGCAACTCTTGTGGGGAAATTGGGGACACCACGGGGTCCGCAAGGAACTTACAGATTTGGTGGATCACGGGATCCCTTTCCTGCATAGACACCAGGTCGGCGTCCTGGGGCAGTCGGCCGAGTTGCACGGTTCCTGCTTGGGGTACTGCGTCAGTTTGACCTGCTCTAGCCTGTCGGCGAGTAATCGCGGTTACGTTATGGCGTGGCGTCTCGGGAAGCCATGACGGCTGGAATTCCCAAAGGGGGCCGTCTACGGCTCCCGCTTTGGCGAGGCCATCTGCCTCATCGTTACCGACTTTGTCAGGTCCTGGGACTTGAGAATGTCCCGTCACCCTCTTCCAATAGACGCACATTCCCTGTTCGGTTACGAGTCGATCGCATGCTAGGAAGAGTTCGGAGTGCTTCACTTCCTTGCCCCTTGCGTTTTTCATGTCCTGCACCTTCCACGAGGGAAAGTGTGAGACGAAGCTATGCCTGGCATAATTTGAATCAGAGCAGAGGACTAACCGCTTGATGTTCTCACGGGCAGCTTGTTGCAGGACGATGAGCACGGCTGCTACCTCCGCATATTGGCTATTCTTAGCCCCGAGTCGATGTTGGTATTTCCCTTGTATAGGGCCGTTCGCCCATACGATACCGACACCGGCTTGGACTTTGCGTTCATGATGGAATGAGCATCCATCTATGTAAGCGGTGGGGAGGTCTTTGCAGACGTTCTCGTCATAGTAGTGGTGGTCGGAGGGGAGAGCAGGTACGGTTGTTAGTTCGGTTTGATCCGGACTATTCTCGCAGTCGCAATGCTGGCATTCCGCCAGGCCTCGGCCAAGCGCCATCTTGTGGTTCTGGGCGTACTTCACCTCGACGTTGTAGCCCTGTAATGCCATCATCCAAGCTGCGATGCGACTGTTCGAAACTCTTCCCTCTCTCAGCCTCTGGCTGTTCAAGAACGAGACCGGTTGATGATTGGTCTCTATCACCACCTTCTGGCCACCAATGTAACTGCGAAAGTGTTCAACGGCCCAGACCGTGGCCAGCAGGGCTTTTTCGCAGTCTGAAAATTTAAACTCCACAGCACTGAGGGGCCGACTGGCGTATGCTACGACACGGCGATCTTTGTCATGCTGCTGTGACAGTGCAGCGCTCAGGCAGTGGGTGGAGAAACTAGCCTCCAAGAAGAACGGTTTGTCTTTATTGGGATACGCGAGGCAGGGAGCGGAGCAGAGCTTCTGCTTCATGCTCTTGAACGCGAGTTCTTGAGGGTCACTCCACTGGAAGGGTTTATCCTTCCGGAGGAGCTCGGTGAGCGGTCGTGCTATCTCCGCGTAGTCCTCGATGAACTGTCGGGAGTAGTTGCAGACCCCTAAGAAGCTCCTGAGTTCGGGTACGTTGGATGGGGCTTTGATGTCTTGGATAGCCCGCACCCTCCCTGACTGGGGTTCAATGCCATCTGGCCCAACGCACAGCCCAACGTATTCGACTTTGGTGCGACACCACTGCCCTTTGGTGACAGAGAGCTTCGCTCCTGCTCTGGACAGCTGAGACAGAACATGGCGTATCTCTTCGAGGTGTGCATCAAAAGTCTGTGACCTAATGAGGATGTCATCGACATAGATCAAGTTGCCACGAGCTGCGGCATCGCTCATTGCCTTATGCAAGAAGATGTTGAATTCAGCGGGGGAGTTCGCGTAGCCGAACGGACATCGGTTGAAAGTTAGCTGGCGGTTCCCAAAGGAAAAGGCCAGCTTGTGTTGGTCAGCTGGATCCACGCGCATGGTCCAGAATCCACTCGCCACGTCGGCGGTGGAGAAGAACTTTGCACCCTTCACCTTGGCAAGTTCTTGATCCAGATGGATCATGGGCCATCTTGACAAGGGCACTTGCTTGTTCAGCTGCCTATAGTCAATGGTGAGACGCCACTTGCCGTTCGGTTTCAGCACCGGCCACAAGGGGGAGTTGTAAGTTGAGTTACACTCACGAATGATCTGCTTTTCCAGCAGAGTGTCCAGTGTTTCTTGTATTGAGTCGTATGCGGCTAACGGGATTTTGTATTGCCGCACGAACGTCGGTGGAGCGTTCGGATCTGTTGGGATTCGGACGGTGTGGATGTCCGTGACTCCGCAGTCATTAGAATCTCGCGCCCAGATCGCCTTGAAGTCGTAGAACAGTTCACGGAGCTGTCGTCTCTGGGCGTCCGTGGTCAGGCTGTCAGCTTTCACCAGCTGTTGTTGAACTTCTCGTTCGAAGCCTGGGTACGGTTCACCTAGAGCTGAATCGACGACCTCAGTTGCAGGGGTGTCGTTGCTCGATTGCATGGCAAGAGCGTACACCAGCATGTGTTTCGGGGTGTTAGTTTTGGTCATGACTATGCGCTCGTCGCGAAGCATGTCGTGAGGTTCGACGCGGATCATGTGGAAAGGAAGAGTGATCCAGGGAGGTTCCACTGGATCGGAATGAGTGTCCGGCGTTCGCAGCTCACCGATGACTGGAATGGTGAGTTCAAAGTCATGGAATGCCTGGTCTATCAGAAGGCCTAAAGGCCGACGGGCGGGGATCGTGATGGCGTCCCGCGTGGAGTTTTGAACCAGGAGGTAAGCGGAACGATGACTCACTTCAAGCAGCGGAGTCCCACACACGGCTAAATCGAGCTCCATGAAGAATCTGAGAGGCTGGAAGAACGCCTGGGAGCTACGAAACTGTTGGTCTTTCATGATGACCAGCTTAAGAGGGGAACCAGCAGTCCTAGCGGGAATGACAATGTCAAATTCGCTAGCGACATGGCAGGCTTGGGGAATCGTTTGTCCTGACCGCATTTGTTCCGGGTCAGCTTGGAACGGGTGCTTAGCAGCGTCGGCTTGGGTCCAGATGACCCGGTTGACTAGGTCCAGTTGGGCTCCCAGTTTGACCAAGATGTCTGCCCCAATGACCAGTGGGTCAGGAAGTCCGGGGACGACACTCAAGAAATGAAGGAATTCTCTCTGACCGATGGCGAGCGACACGGCGCAGACGCCCGTGGCTTTGATGGGGCTCTGGGGTTGTTCGGCTGACAGTAGCCGGTGGCTCTTCTGCACAAAGACAGGGGAAGGAGTGCTCTGACGCACTATGTCGAACCACGTTTGGCTGATGGCTGACTTCTCTGACCAAAGCGCTAACCTGACGGCAGGTGCCGTGACGCCGTTGACAGCAATGTTGCCAGATATCCAGGGGTAGTACCTGGTTGGGGCAGATTCGCCAAGAAAGCAAAGGAAAGACGGGTGGCCATCAAGCGCGTTGCGGTTGAGAAGAGTGTCGGTTGAGTTTGGTGCGTCTTGACTCGGCTCAGGGTGGAGCGGAGTGGTCTCGAGGTTCTCGGGGACCTGCCCTGACTCAGCTATCGGTGGAGTAGCCTCCACGCTAACTTCATCGCAACAGGCTCGATCATGACGACGAGGATCTGGGGTCTGTGGGGACGCGACCTGGGCCCACAGTTGCCCACGACGACAGTCAATGAGGGGCGCTAGCCTATCTAGTAGGTCTTGGCCAATGAGGAACGGTTCTACCCCAACAGAGCAGATGTAAGTGGGGTGAGTGATGGACATGCCCTGGAAGGTGAGTTCTAACCATGCAATGGTTGTTACTGGGGCTTGATTCTGGGTGAAGCTAACCAAGTTGACGTCACAACGTTCGGTTCTGATGGGTCTACCTTGCGCGCGCCGCGCATCAGAAACCTCTGCAAAGACTTTGGAACACATCAGGGTGATTTCTGACCCGGTATCCAAGAGAGCTTGGAGGGAAACGTTGCCTTCTACCACCACTGGGGTATAGATACGCTTGGCGTTGCCTTTCCTAACCAAATCTCCAAGAAACTGCGTCAGGGGTGCATCCTGCGGGTCAGGCTTCACTAACGGAGGGGGTGGTTTCAACTCATCGCTGCCTATTGGGCAGGGGTCCTTTCCCCACCCCACGAGGTAGACACGCGGTGGTGGTGGGGATGGGTCCCGGCCTAGTCATGCTGACGGTTCGTCCCTGTCCTTGCTCGGCTTACCCTTCCTGTTCTTATTGCTCAGCAGTTGTTTAACCCGTGCTAATTCGGTCCTCAGTTCTGCCATCCCAAGCGGCTCTTGGTTGGCTTGTTTAATCCGTGCTAATTCAGCCCTCAGTTCTGCCATCCCAAGTGGCTCTTGGTTGGCTTGTTTAGCGGTAGCTAGCTTAGGGCTCCGCTCCCTTCGAGAGGAGTTGCGATGGGGCCTTGACTGTCCGCTATTCTGAGATTTAGGGCCGTGACTGCCAGGTTTGCGGTTACCTTGCCCGTGGGCGTTGGGGCCCTGTTCCCCCTTGGCTCCAGCTTGTCGAACTTTCCAGTTACCTTTGGGTTGACTCGACGTCTGGTGGCCGGGGTTTGGGTTCGCCCAAGGGGGCCCGCGGTTTGGGGCTTCACCCCCTTCTAGGCCTAAGGACTGACCTTCCTGCTCATATAGACTGAGGACTCTGGGATCGTCCTCGTGGCGGTCCGTGGGTCGGACGAACGTCTCCCACGTTAGTTGTGCAGTGCGACGCATTTCTCTCATAGTATGGGGGCGCTGGCGACACGCGAGTGTTACTTGGTTACGGATGCACGGGTGAAGGTTATGGAGGAAGAGGGACTTGAAGTTGCGATCTTCCTCTAGCCCGGGCTCGCTTCTGCCCTGAAAGTACGCTGCACGGAGCCGACGGTAGTACTCGCGAGGGTGTTCGCTTCGTTTCTGTCTGATCAGAATGGCACCCATCGTCGCAGCAGTCTCGTCCTCGTACAACGAGTATTCCTCTTTCAAGTACTTACGTATTTTCTTGTAGTTGTCGAGGACTGACTGCGGTAAGGTCTCAACGAATGCTCGTACGCCACTACCTAAAGTTTTCCAGACTAGTCTGGCCTTTTCATGCGACGTAGCCTCTGGCAGGTCCAGGAGGCTACGCTCGATTTCCCGGAAATAATCATTCACGCTTCGGTGTCTATGATTTTCCGGCTCAAAACGCTCTATGTCTTTCGCAAGGACGTCGATTTGGCGGATCCTAGTTTTGCGTTCTGCGACGAGGCGTTTTGATTTTGACCCGTAGGGGTCCTCGCTGTCTTCGCTATTTGAGCTGCTCTCATATCGCCTATGTCTGCGTTTCGGCTTGTAGGCGGCCTCTCCGTCAGAGGAGTCTGAGGGTACGTAGCGCGGCGTTTTCTGCGGGCTAGAGGCTGCAGCGATATTGAAGCGCGAGGGGGTGTAGTGGGGAGTAAAGTAAAAACTCCCAGCGCCACGAGGTGGCGATCGCGCGACTTTCACGCGAGTTGAGCTTGAGTGCGGTGTCTGATCTACCGTTCTAAGCTCAGGTTCTTCCTCCTCCAGAGCGGAACTCTGTTCTTGGGAGGGTTTGGCCGATCCCTCATCTGAGCGACGTGCTTGCGTCACTTCTTCTCTGAGGTATTCTATTTCGCGCTTTAGTTCATCTTGTGTGGCTCTCAGGCCCACGAGGCTACTCTCCGCGCTTTCTGCTCTCCTTTGAGCTTCGGCCAGTTGTCGTTTTAGTGTTCTTTTCTCTTGTTCGAGGGTCATACACACATGTTCCATTTCCTTATAGTAGATCATGAACAATTTGGGTAGCCCTTCTGGGAGAGTCATAGTACGCTCCTTAAGTTCCCTAACGGCTATGTGTATTTCATCAAAGCGAGCCTTTTGGTCCAGATCACAGAAGTAATTTCTCCTATCCTCCGGGACTTGGCCTAAATCGCCTACAACGTCGAAGAGAGAGAGGAGGGGCCCTTCTGACTCCCTTGATGGGGAACGCGACATTTTGTTCGAAATGTATTAATTAACTTAAAGGAAATTAATACTAGGGATTGATTAGGTTAGAATTTAATTCAATCCAAGTTGCTAAATAATTGATGTGGTTTCTTAGCTACTTTGTTTTCACTAATGTTTCACTTGTATTAATTAGCTCAATTAATAATTAGTTAATAATAATGATTATTATTAATAATATTAATTAAGTACTTGGATTAGATATTACTCTAACGTACTAATCAATTAAACCAGTTTATCAGCTAACTGTGGTTGGCAGCTGAATTTCAGTTCTGTGATTAACACACTGTTAATGATTCACCATTAAAGTCATCTGTGTTATACCTTGGCAGTTGATTTTGGGTATACAGCAGTTTACAAGTTATTGTTGAGAAATTCACAAGGTCATTAAACTAATCCTCACACGGGGCACCACTTTAATGTAGGTTGAATTGGGATTAATTAAATTATAAATTATGTAATAATTGATAATTAAATTAATCAATTTATAAATAAAGATCAGTCTCATAAAATCTTAAATTATTAATCTTAATACTCACCGTGAATGGTTACATTCAAGATTAATGGTAGCTCTGTATTAGATGGGAAACCCAGTTGTATACAAAAGCTAAATTCTGAAGGAAAAAGGAGTTCTAAATAGTTGACCTTGTGAATAAACAACAGGAACAAGTAAAATGCAATTCAATTTTATTAGCTTTTATTTGTCTACTACTCACTAATAATAATAATCTCAAAATACATTCAATGTCGGCAAAGGTAATAACAAGACAAAACAATGGAACAATTACACCTGGACTATAAAGTTGAGGGAAAGAGAGAGAAGAAGAGAATCCCTTGTGTGTGCGTGTGTGTGTGTGTGTGTGTGTGTGTGTGTGTGTGTGTGTGACCTAGCTTGTCGTTAGCTAAAACAAAGGAATGTTAGCTAAAACAAAGGAATGTTAGCTAAATAGAACAAAGGATTAGCTCTGTGGCTAATGTGTGCTTTGTGTAGGTATCTGTGGGCAGATGCTAATGACTAGCCACTTTGGCAATGCTTAAACAAAATGGCGGTCAGTGCCTAGGTGTCGTATCACAGGTAACTCAATGAGGGAGGTAACAAAATGGCGTCGGGAAATATGGCGCCGGCAGGCCTAGTCGAGAACACAAGCCTACGAGCTAGCGTATCACCCTGAGGTAGCTAGCAATAAGTTGCTAAGGAGAATCTGACCACGCTACAGCTGGATCCAAACACTGCACTTAACAATTTCCAACAGACTATCTAGGCAAAGAACTCAACGTGAGAGAGAGAGAGAGAGAGAGAGAGTGAGAGAGTGTAAGAGAGTGAGAGAGTGTGTATATGTGTTGGATGGAGAGAACTAGGCCTTGTAGCGGTCTAGCCTCGGAGCTTAAAATAACAAACTTGTCGCTGCGCTGCTAATCAGATAGGGAAGCTAGCAATGGAGTTAAGGAAAGATATCATGCAAGATACCCTGTCTAACAAGTTCAAAGAAAAAAAAAAAAAACAGAACCAAAACAAACAATAAAAACAAACACCTTCCGTGTCTGAGCGGGTATGCTAAATAGCTCAAAGCTTAAACATGACCCTAACAACCATCTGAATAAGCTACAAATTAAAAATTTGCCCAAGTGCCTACTCAATGCGATGGAAGTTCTTTCTCCGATGTCCGCGCTGAGGGTCGCAGTCCGAGGAGAGGAGGTTAGCGGCGCGTTGCGTCCAACCGCGGCTAACGAAGCAGGGAGATGGAGGCCTAGCTGGCCCACGGTGCTTCAGGAGAAACCTCCGGTGATGCGTCGACGAGGAAAAGGCTGAGAGGAGCGAAGCTGTCCGCAAATGCCTCTTAGCGTGGAAAACTACTTAACTGTAGTTAAACTTTGCAAAGGTTTAGAATCAAAACCACTATATCGCTGAAACTTAGCGGGTCGTTCAAAAGTTCGGCCGAAACTAATTTGAACAGGCTGTTCTCAGACAATAGCGGTTAGTCTCAACACTGTAGGCGAGCGTGCCCACAGTCCGTCCGACCACTCCAGTAGTCAGAACATGAGAGAGCGAATCGAGGCGCTCTCGATACAGTTAAAGCAGTTCCACTTCACGTCACATCCGGGTGGAGCGCGCAAGGAAATTGTGGGATCGTTATAGGGGGCGCTGGCGAGTTACCAACACAGGTTAGGTTAACTGGTGACTCTAGATTGACCGTAGGTGTGAATGTGAGTGTGACTGGTTGTCTGTGTCTATGTGTCAGCCCTGTGATGACCTGGCGACTTGTCCAGGGTGTACCCCGCCTTTCGCCCGTAGTCAGCTGGGATAGGCTCCAGTTTGCCTGCGACCCTGTAGAACAGGATAAAGCGGCTACAGATAATGAGATGAGATGAGATGAGACGTAGGTAGGCCATGCCTACTGCACTACTGCGTGCTCTTTCAATCGGAAGACACAGCGATGGCGAGCGGTCAGCCCAGCACTGTGCTGTCACATTGGAAATACGGACAGGACTTTTCATTACTTGAAATAAAAGGCAAGAGTGTTTACGTGCAATGCACATTATGTCGAGGAACAAAGCGTTTGTCCTCATCAGTGGCCAGTAATTAGTAATATAATTTTAATAACTACAAAAATATATTACATTTGATAGATGTCTTATCTCATATTGTCCCACAAAAATATTAATATAGTGTAGATAACATTACTAATTGGTTCTGTTAAGTGTCCATTTCAGTCATTAAACACATCTAACATTCACGCGTGGGTTTCCTCCGGGTGCTCCGGTTTCCCCTACAGTCCAAAGACATGCAGGTTAGATTAACTGGTGACTCTAAATTGACCGTAGGTGTGAATGTGAGTGTGAATGGTTGTCTGTGTCTATGTGTCAGCCCTGTGATGACCTGGCGACTTGTCCAGGGTGTACCCCGCCTCTCGCCCGTAGTCAGCTGGGATAGGCTCCAGCTTGCCTGCGACCCTGTAGAACAGGATAAAGCGGCTAGAGATAATGAGATGAGATGATTACACTAATTGAATTTGATTTTTTTTTTGAGGGGGAACAAAATGTAACGGAATAATTACTTTCCCTGGTAATTAGTTACTTTTATGACAAAGTAACTCCGTTACTAACTCAGTTACTTTTTGGGAAAAGTAACTAGTAACTATAACTAATTACTTTTTGAAAGTAATGTGCCCAACACTGGTCTTACCTGGCTCAGCTGCCCCACTGCCTTTGCTAGTACCTGCTGCATCATCCGAATCTTTTTTTTTTAAATATTTATGCAGTGAGCCCCTGAGTCTCTTGGTTTCTTCCTCTCTTTTTCTCTTTTCTTTTCTGTGCTCCTGACTTGTGCATGTTGGCAAATGGCACGCACGCTGATTGTCGAAGCGCTATGATCGAACGATGTCCTTTTTTTCCCCTTAATCAAAGAGTCAGACCAAACCATTTTTGCATTAGGGGTGGTAGGGGGTTCTTGACGCCTTTTTCAAAGACAATAAAGGCAAAAGATCTAGAAATCATTTATTGAATGCAAATATAGCACATTTCTCCCCCAAATCAACACATTTTGAAATGAAATAAAATAATCGCAACTTCATAAGAGCCCAGTTCTGGGCCCCCCCATTCCTGGGCCCGGGACAACATACCTGTTTGTCCCCCCCTGTCGGCGGGCCTGAATGTGCTCAAACTAATATGTTTATTTCTATAGTAACAACACAGGAACTTGTATTGTGAATGCACCACGTACAGTAGATTTTGGAATAAAAAAAAAGTTTGTAATTGTTTACATTTTCTGTAAAGAGACATTTATTTATCTAGCATTTTTGGAAGGAGTCTTCAGTTTCAATGGTTTGTAACATGGGGAAATGTTCCTTAATTTTTCTGACACAGTAAAGTCTTCAGAACAGAAAGATTTACATCTTCTCAATAAGCTACAGTATGAACCTCATTTCCAGAAAAGTTGGGATATTTTCCAAAATGCAATAAAAACAAAAATCTGTGATTTGTTAATTCACACGAACCTTTATTTAACTGACAAAAGTAGAAAGAAAAAGATTTTCAATAGTTTTACTGGCCAATTTAATTGTATTTTGTAAATTTGAACAAATTTGATGTCTCCAACACACTCAAAAAAAGTTGGGACAGAGGCAGAATAAGACTGAACAGTTTATAGGATATTCTAGTAACACAGTTTTGGAAGATTCCACAACAAGCAGGTATTGGAAACATGATTGGGTATAAAAGGAGCATGTACTAAAGGCTCAGCCTTTGCAAGCAAGGATGGGTCATGGCTCACTCCTTTGTGCCAAAATTCATGAGAATTTTTAGTCAATTGTCAGTCAAAAGAACATTTCTCAATGCAAGATTTTAGGTCTTTTAAAATCTACAGTACATAATATTGTGAAAAGATTCAGGGAATTTAGAGACTGTGTAAAGAGCGAGGTCGGAAACCACTGTTGAATATGCCTGAGAAATCGTCATGCTAATGTGCAATATAAATGTGCAATATAGTGTGCAATACCGCTCCTGCTGGATTTTTTTCTTTTCCCATATCTTATTCTTCTTTATATTTGTATATGTAAATACTTAATTAAATTTATCTAGAAGTTTTTCTCTATTTTCTATTCTCTGTTTATCCTGTAATGATGCTACTGTAGGCGGCACGGTGGTGTAGTGGTTAGCGCTGTCGCCTCACAGCAAGAAGGTCCGGGTTTGAGCGCCGTGGCCGGCGAGGGCCTTTCTGTGCGGAGTTTGCATGTTCTCCCCGTGTCCGAGTGGGTTTTCTCCGGGTGCTCCGATTTCCCCCACAGTCCAAAGACATGCAGGTTAGGTTAACTGGTGACTCTAAATTGACCGTAGGTGTGAATGTGAATGGTTGTCTGTGTCTATGTGTCAGCCCTGTGATGACCTGGCGACTTGTCCAGGGTGTACCCCACCTCTCGCCCATAGTCAGCTGGGATAGGCTCCAGCTTGCCTGTGACCCTGTAGAAAGATAAAGCAGCTAGAGATAATGAGATGAGATGCTACTGGAATTTTAATTTCCCTGAGGGAACCCTCCTAAAGGGATCAATAAAGTTCTAATCTAATCTAATCTAATCTAATCTAATCTAATCTAATCTAATCTAATCTAATCTAATCTAAATATAGCCACATGGGCTTGGGAGTACTTTGGAAAACTGTTGTCACTTAACACAGTTCACCGCTGCATCCAGAAATGCAATCTGAAACTGTATTATGCCAGGAGGAATCCATTCATCAATTCAGAAATGCCACCGATTTCTCTGATAGTGGAAACATGTGCTGTGTTCAGATGAGTCCACATTTCAGCTTGTTTTTGGGAAAACCAGACGCTGAGTTCTCATTGCCAAAGGTAAACACAACCATCCAGTTTCTTACCAGAGAAAGGTGCAAAAGCCAGCATGTGTGATGGTATGAGGGGGGATCAGTGCCTATGGCATGGGTAAATTGCATGTGTGTGAAGGTACCTCATTGGGAAATATTTGGACATAGTATTACAGAGATATTAGACAAATTTTAGATCAGGATTTTAGAGAGACATGTTCATCAAGACAACATATTTTCCTGGGAAGTCCATGCTTATTTCAGCAGTACAATGCCAGGCCTCATTCTGCATGGGATACAACAGTGTGGCTTCATAGACACAGAGTGCATGTGCTTGACTGGCCTGCTGCCAGTCCAGATCTCTCTCCTATTGAGAATGTAGGGCACACCATGAAGAGGAGAATCGGACAACGGCGAGCACAGACTGTTGAACAGCTGAAGTCTTGTATCAAGCAAGAATGGACAAAAATTCCAAGTGCAAAACTGCAACAGTTAGTATCCTCAGATCCCATATAATTAAACACTGTTATTAAAAAGAAAGATAATGTTATACAATGGTAATAATGCCTCTGTCCCTTTTTTTTTTAGAAGCATCAAATTCTCGTCTCGTCTTCTTCCGCTTTATCCGGGACCGGGTGCGGAGGCAGCAGTCTAAGCATGGAAGCCCAAACTTCCCTCTCCCCAGACACCTCGGTCAGCTCCTCGGGAAGAACACCGAGGCATTCCCAGGCCAGCCGAGAGACATAGTCCCTCCAGTGTGTCCTGGGTCTTCCCCGGGGCCTCCTCCCGGAGGGACATGCCTGGAACACCTCCCCAGGGAGGCGTCCAGGAGGCATCCAAAAAAGATGTCCGAGCCACCTCAGCTGGTTCCTCTCGATGTGGAGGAGCAGCGGCTCTACTCCGAGCTCCTCCCGAGTGACTGTGCTTCTCACCCTATCTCTAAGGGAGCGCCCAGCCACCCTGCGAAGGAAACTCATTTCGGCCGCTTGTATCCGCGATCTTGTTCTTTCGGTCATTACCCAAAGCTCATGACCATAGGTGAGAGTTGGAACATAGATCGACCGGTAAATTGAGAGCTTCGCCTTTTGGCTCAGCTCCTTCTTCACCACGATGGACCGGTAAAGCGACCGCATCACTGCGGAGGCTGCACCGATCCACCTGTCGATCTCACGCTCCATCCTTCCCTCACTCGTGAACAAGATCCCGAGATACTTAAACTCCTCCACTTGAGGCAGGACTTCTCCACCAACCTGGAGAGGGCAAGCCACCCTTTTCCGGTCGAGAACCATGGCCTCGGACTTGGAGGTGCTGATTCTCATCCCAGCCACTTCACACTCGACTGCAAACCGCCCCAGTGCATGCTGGAGGTCCTGGTTTGAAGAAGCCAACAGGACAACATCATCCGCAAAAAGCAGAGATGAAATCCTGTGGTTCCCAAACAGGATTCCTTCCGGCCCCTGGCTGCGCCTAGAAATTCTGTCCATAAAAATTATGAACAGAACCGGTGACAAAGGGCAGCCCTGCCGGAGTCCAACATGCACTGGGAACAGGTCTGACTTACTGCCGGCAATGCGAACCAGACTCCTGCTCCATTCGTGCAGGGACCGGACAGCCCTTAGCAAAGAGCCCCGAACCCCATACTCCCGAAGCACCCCCCACAGAATACCACGGGGGACACGGTCGAATGCCTTCTCCAGATCCACAAAGCACATGTGGACTGGTTGGGCAAACTCCCATGAACCCTCGAGCACCCTACGAAGGGTATAGAGCTGGTCCAGTGTTCCGCGACCAGGACAAAAACCGCATTGTTCCTCCTGGATCCGAGGTTCGACTATTGGTCGAATTCTCCTCTCCAGTAGCCTAGAGTAAAGTTTCCCCGGGAGGCTGAGAAGTGTGATTCCCCTATAATTGGAGCACACTGTCTGGTCCCCTTTCTTGAAAAGAGGGACCACCCAGTCTGCCACTCCAGAGGCACTGTCCCCAACCGCCACGCGATGTTGCAGAGGTGTGTCAACCAAGACAGCCCCACAACATCCAGAGACTTGAGATACTCAGGGCGGATCTCATCCACCCCCGGTGCCTTGCCACCGAGGAGCTTGCAAACCACCTCAGTGACTTCGGCTTCGGTAATGGACGAGTCCACCTCTGAGTCATCAGCCTCGGTCTCCTCAATGGAAGACATGATGGTGGGATTGAGGAGATCCTCAAAGTATTCCTTCCACCGCCTGACAATGTCCCCAGTCGAGGTCAACAGCTCCCCACCTGCACTGTAAACAGTGTTGGCAGAGTATAGCTTCCCCCTCCTGAGGTGCCGGACAGTTTGCCAGAATTTCTTCGAGGCCGACCGATAGTCCTTCTCCATGGCCTCCCCGAACTCCTCCCAGTTCCGAGTTTTTGCCTCCGCAACTGCCCGAGCTGCAGCACGCCTGGCCTGCCGATACCCGTCAGCTGCCTCAGGGGTCCCGGAGGTCAACATGGCCCGATAGGACTCCTTCTTCAGCTTGACAGCATCCCTTACTTCCGGTGTCCACCACCAGGTTCGGGGATTGCCGCCATGACAGGCACCGGAGACCTTGCGGCCACAGCTCCGAACAGCTGCGTCCACAATGGAGGTAGAGAACATGGTCCACTCAGACTCCCCTCCTAGAACTGCCACCTTATTGTGGTGGAGGGGTTTGTGTGCTTGAATGATCCTAGGAGCTATGTTGTCAGGGGCATTATGCCCCTGTCAGGGTTTCCCAAGGCAGACAGGTCCTAGGTGACAGGCCAGACCAAGAGCAGTTCACCAAAATCTTTATGGAGAAACCATCAAGGACCGTGACGTCACCCGGTATGGTGCAGCCGGGGCCCCACCCTGGAGCCAGGCCTGGGGTTGGGGCTCGTATGCAAGTGCTTGGTAGCCGGGCCTTTGCCCATGGGGCCCGGCCAGGCTCAGCCCGAAGAGGTGACGTGGGCCCGACCTCCTGTGGGTTCACCACCCACAGAGGTAGCAGTAGGGGACTGGTGCAGTGTGGATTGGGTGGCAGTCGAAGGCAGGGGCCTCGACGACCTGATCCCCGGACACAGCGGCTAGCTGTTGGGACATGGAATGTCACTTCGCTGGGGGGGAAAGAGCCTGAGCTTGTGCGGGAGGTTGAGAGGTACCGGCTAGAGATAGTCGGGCTCACCTCCACACACAGCTTGGGCTCCGGAACCCAGCTCCTCAAGAGGGGCTGGACTCTCCACTTCTCTGGAGTCGCCCATGGTGAGCGGCGGCAGGCTGGTGTGGGCTTGCTTATAGCTCCCCAGCTCAGCCGCCATGTGTTGGAGTTTACCCCAGTGAACGAGAGGGTCACCTCTCTGCGCCTTCGGATTGGGGAGAGGGCTCTTGCTGTTGTTTGTGCCTACGGGCCGAATAGCAGTATAGAGTATCCGGCCTTCTTGGAGTCCCTGGGAGAGGTACTGAGGGGTGCTCAGACTGGGGACTCCATTGTGTTACTGGGGGACTTCAATGGTCACGTGGGCGATGACAGTGACACCTGGAGGGGCATGGTTGGGAGGAACGGCCTCCCCGATCTGAACCTGAGTGGTGTTTTGTTATTGGACTTCTGTGCTAGTCACAGTTTGTCCATAACGAACACCATGTTCGAGCATAGGGGTGTCCATAAGTGCACGTGGCACCAGGACACCTTAGGTCGGAGGTCGATGATAGACTTTGTTGTCGTTTCATCTGATCTCCGGCCCTATGTCTTGGACACTCGGGTGAAGAGAGGGGTTGAGCTGTCAACTGATCACCACCTGGTGGTGAGTTGGATCCGCTGGCGGAGGAGGAAGCTGGACAGACCTGGCAGGCCCAAACATATGGTGAGGGTCTGCTGGGAACGTCTGGCCGAGCACTCTGTTGGGGAGGTCTTTAACTCCCACCTCCGGGAGAGCTTTTCTCAGCTTCTCAGGGAGGTGGGGGACATTGAATCTGAGAAGCATCAAATTCGATCTTTGTTTATATTTACAAAATACAATTAAGTTGGTCAGTAAAACTATTGAAAATCTTTTCTTTGTACTTTTCTCAGTGAAAGAAAGGTTCACATGAATTAACAAATCACAGATTTTTGTTTTGATTGTATTTTGGAAAATATTCCAATTTCTCTGGAAATGGGGTTTTATATTTGTTGTTTTATTAACTTCAAGAGAGAATGAAATACAATCTGGTAAGGGAACTGTTTATTGCTGTTGTAAAATAAATGATAGGAGTAATTAATTTCAAGGATATTTGACAACATTAAACATAATTATAAACTATAAAGGTTATGTAATAGTTTTTATTTATTTATATATTTATTTATTTTATTTTAGCTTTGGAAAATTGCTGCAGTATAAGGGGAACAAAGAACTTTGCAGTCAGGTGATCATAGGAAAAGAACCAACTTTTGGGTGATTAGAGTAACTCAACTTTACACTGGGTCACATCACAACACCCCATCAAAGATTGTTTTCCTATAACAGGACACCATGCCATGTTTTATTGTTACATACTGATCTAGCAACTCACAGGGAAATTATTCTGTCATAATTTCTTAATTATTAAAATTTTTCACCAAAACCTACACTGTACTGGGTGTCAGAATAAAGTCATTCTCTCTCTCTCTCTCTCTCTCTCTCTCACACACACACACACACACACACACACTTCTATCCCAGAATGCTTTGTTGTGGCAATGTACAGTAAGAATGGGATATTCTTCACAGAAATGTTTCTCTGCAATCATGTGAAAGTCAATAATGCTATTAAAGATGGATGATATACTCCAGTCTCCAACTTACTGTAGAATCCCAAGTGAATTGGGTTGCTTCATGATCCCATGAATATCCTTCTTCCTTTCTGCTTGTGCTGAATGTCTATATCTTCTGTATGATGCCTTTAAATTTATTCAGGAGCCTTGCCTAAAAGAGCAATTTTTACATAAAATTTGGTGGTACACTCTCATCTGGGTCTTATTAGATGATGCAGTTAACCAGTATTTTATTCACACAATGCAGTGTCTCAGCTGCTTGCTAACAGGCAATGGGTGTGCCAATCTCAGTCTAAATGACCATGTGAGGACAAACACAATGCCTTTAAGTGCCAGCTGTTCCAGTGTCCCTGCAGGGTCTAAATCATATCATACTTTTAATACAGTGGTGCTTGAAAGTTTGTGAACCCTTTAGAATTTTCTAAATTTCTGCATAAATATGATCTAAAACATCATCAGATTTTCACACAAGTCCTAAAAGATAAAGAGAACCCAGTTAAACAGATGAGACAAAAATATTATATTTGGTCATTTATTTATTGAGGAAAATGATCCAATATTACATACCGTATCTGTGAGTGGCAAAAGTATGTGAACCTCTAGGATTAGCAGTTAATTTGAAGGTGAAATTAGAGTCAGGTGATTTCAATCAATGGGATGGCAATCAGGTGTGAGTGGGCACCCTGTTTTATTTAAAGAACAGGGATCTATCAAAGTCTGATCTTCACAACACATGTTTGTGGAAGTGCATCATGGCACGAACAAAGGAGATTTCTGAGGACCTCAGAAAAAGTGTTGTTGATGCTCATCAGGCTGGAAAAGATTACAAAACCATCTCTAAAGAGTTTGGATGCCACCAATCCACAGTCAGACAGATTGTGTAGAAATGGAGGAAATTCAAGACCATTGTTACCCTCCCCAGGAGTGGTCGACCAACAAAGATCACTCCAAGAGCAAGGCGTGTAATAGTCGGCAAGGTCACAAAGGACCCCAGGGTAACTTCTAAGCAACTGAAGGCCTTTCTCACATTGGCTAATGTGAGAGAGGCCTTCATCTGTGCTGTATGTCGAATATGTATAGCATATTTGACAATAAAGTTGACTTGACTTGACTTAATGTTCATGAGTCCACCATCAGGAGAATACTGAACAACAATGGTGTGCATGGCAGGGTTGCAAGGAGAAAGCCACTGCTCTCCAAAATGAACATTGCTGCTCATCTGCAGTTTGCTAAAGATCATGTGGACAAGCCAGAAGGCTATTGGAAAAATGTTTTGTGGACGGATGAGACCAAAATATAACTTTTTGGTTCAAATGAGAAGCGTTATGTTTGGAGAAAGGAAAACATTGCATTCCAGCATAAGAACCTTATCCCATCTGTGAAACATGGTGGTGGTAGTATCATGGTTTGGGCCTGTTTTGCTGCATCTGGGCCAGGACGGCTTGCCGTCATTGATGGAACAATGAATTCTGAATTCTACCAGCAAATTCTAAAGGAAAATGTCAGGACATCTGTCCATGAACTGAATCTCAAGAGAAGGTGGGTCATGCAGCAAGACAATGACCCTAAGCACACAAGTCATTCTACCAAAGAATGGTTAAAGAAGAATAAAGTTAAGGTTTTGGAATGGCCAAGTCAAAGTCCTGACTTTAATCCAATTGAAATGTTGTGGAAGGACCTGAAGCGAGCAGTTCATGTGAGGAAATTCACCAACATCCCAGGGTTGAAGCTGTTCTGTACGGAGGAATGGGTCAAAATTCCTCCAAGCCGGTGTGCAGGACTGATCAACAGTTACTGGAAATGTTTAGCTGCAGTTATTGCTGCACAAGGGGTTCACACCAGATACTGAAAGGAAAGCTTCACATACTTTTGCCACTCACAGATATGTAATATTGGATCATTTTCCTCAATAAATAAATGACCAAGTACAATATTTTTGTCTCATTTGTTTAACTGGGTTCTCTTTATCTACTTTTAGGACTTGTGTGAAAATCTGATGATGTTTTAGGTCATATTTTTGCAGAAATATAGAAAATTCTAAAGGGTTCAGAAACTTTCAAGCACCACTGTATGCTGTTCTGTAGCTAATTCCAGACCTGTCCTGCACTCAAATAGGTTTGTTTGTTTGTTTGTTTGTTTGTTTGTTTGTTTTTATGAAACTCAAAATAATCTGTCATGATTTGGAAATGCATATCACCTCTATCACATACAGTGGTGCTTGAAAGTTTGTGAACCCTTTAGAATTTTCTATATTTCTGCATAAATATGACCTAAAACATCATCAGATTTTCACACAAGTCCTAAAAGTAGATAAAGTGAACCCAGTTAAACAAATGAGACAAAAATATTATACTTGGTCATTTATTTATTGAGGAAAATGATCCAATATTACATATCTGTGAGTGGCAAAAGTATGTGAACCTTTGCTTTCAGTATCTGGTGTGACCCCCTTGTGCAGCAATAACTGCAACTAAACATTTCCAGTAACTGTTGATCAGTCCTGCACACCGGCTTGGAGGAATTTTAGCCCATTACTCCGTACAGAACAGCTTCAACTCTGGGATGTTGGTGGGTTTCCTCACATGAACTGCTCGCTTCAGGTGCTTCCACAACATTTCGATAGGATTAAGGTCAGGACTTTGACTTGGCCATTCCAAAACATTAACTTTATTCTTCTTTAACCATTCTTTGGTAGAACAACTTGTGTGCTTAGGGTCGTTGTCTTGCTGCATGACCCACCTTCTCTTGAGATTCAGTTCATGGACAGATGTCCTGACATTTTCCTTTAGAATTCGCTGGTATAATTCATAATTCATTGTTCCATCAATGATGGCAAGCCGTCCTGGCCCAGATGAAGCAAAACAGGCCCAAACCATGATACTATCACCACCATGTTTCACAGATGGGATAAGGTTCTTATGCTGGAATGCAGTGTTTTCCTTTCTCCCTTCATAACGCTTCTCATTTAAACCAAAAAGTTCTATTTTGGTCTCATCTGTCCACAAAACATTTTTCCAATAGCCTTCTGGCTTGTCCACATGATCTTTAGCAAACTGCAGACGAGCAGCAGTGTTCTTTTTGGAGAGCAGTGGCTTTCTCCTTGCAGCCCTGCCATGCACACCATTGTTGTTCAGTGTTCTCCTGATGGTGGACTCATGAACATTAACATTAGCCAGTGTGAGAGAGGCCTTCAGTTGCTTAGAGGTTCCCCTGGGGTCCTTTGTGACCTCGCCGACTATTACACGCCTTGCTCTCGGAGTGATCTTTGTTGGTTGACCACTGCTGGGGAGGGTAACAATGGTCTTGAATTTCCTCCATTTGTACACAATCTGTCTGAATGCGGATTGGTGGAGTCCAAACTCTTTAGAGATGGTTTTGTAACCTTTTCCAGTCTGATGAGCATCAACAATGCTCTATCTGAGGTCCTCAGAAATCTCATTTGTTCGTGCCATGATACACTTCCACAAACATGTGTTGTGAAGATCAGACTTTGATAGATCCCTGTTCTTTAAATAAAACAGGGTGCCCACTCACACCTGATTGTCATCCCATTGATTGGAAACACCTGACTCTAATTTCACCTTCAAATTAACTGCTAATCCTCGAGGTTCACATACTTTTGCCACTCACAGATATGTATTATTGGATCATTTTCCTCAATAAATAAATGACCAAGTACTGTATAATATTTTTGTCTCATTTGTTTAACTGGGTTCTCTTTATCTACTTTTAGGACTTGTGTGAAAATCTGATGATGTTTTAGGTCATATTTATGGAGAAATATAGAAAATTCTAAAGGGTTCACAAACTTTCAAGCACCACTGTACATTGTCATTTGCAGCAAAATGAAAGTCATGTAGAAGAAATAGATTTTTCAACATCTCAGCCTTGGCAGCAAGAACAATATACTGTAATGGTGTAATGAAATGCCATTTTCTTTATCTCTCCCTGTGTCCGAAACCACTCTCTTGTTCACTACTCCCTACTCACAATATAGGGATAGAGGACTATATAGTGAGCTCATTGGTAAAATGAAAAAAAAAAAACACTTTTGGACACTACTCAGTCGCGCTGTTATTTACGTCATTACTGTCACACAATTAAAATGTGCCAGATCAGTCAGCTGGTGGGTTTTCAAATTAATAAACAGATGCATGTATTTTTGTGATAAATACATATTATACTGTGTGTATTTCCCACATTAATAAATTTAAAGTACTTTATGTCTGCTGCATCTTTCAGTTCTTTTAAATCAAGGCTGAATACTTTCTTCTTTGCTGCTGCTTTTTATCAAATCATATTTAAGGCTTTTGATTTGATTTCTTTCAGTGCGACCGCAATGCATGATGGGATATATTGCTTGGTTCGTGAGGATCGGTTGTACACTACTTTTCATGATGCATTGTGGGATACTTTGAGTGCACTATATAGGGGGTAATAATTCTCACTATACATTTGGACGTCACTACAAAATGGTGACCTCACTATATATATAACTGTATAGTTAGTAGGGAGTGATTTCGGACACAGGGTCTGTATAAATACATCTCAAAATATTGGTATCTTTAACTGCATTCTAATTTAACTGGATTTTTCTTAATGTGAATTATTTTTGCATGAAATTCTAGAAAGATCTGAAAACTGGCCATGCTTGTACTTGAACAAGTACTACTATGAAGTTGACACAGTGTTGCTAGTCTAAATATGATTTTTATTTAAGACCTCTACCCCTGGGTGCTGGCTTGTTAGGATACTGGGCATGAAACTCTTGCTTCAAGAGTGGGTTGAGAATATCCTTGGACTTAACCCAACTTTGTCCCTCAGGTCCATATCCTTCCCAATCTACCAAGTACTTGATTTGGCCTCCTCGTTGTCTGGAGTCAAGGATCTTGTTTAGCTGGTAAATTGGGTCTCCCTCAAGGTTGACTGCAGTGTTCCTGGTCTGTTGAGTTGTGGGCAAGGGGCCCCGGGATAGCAGGTTTGAGATGTGAAAGATGGAACATAGGGGATATTTGACAGTGAGGTGGGAGTTCAAGATGGTATGACACGTCATTGATTCGGCGCAAGACCTTGAAGGGCCCAATGTAGCATGGCTGGAGCTTCTTGCAGGTGTTTGCTTCTCTCACATTCTTTGTGGCTACCCACACCCTGTTGCTGGGGAGGAAGTCAGGAGTCTCACCTCTATGTTTATCTGCATGCTCCTTGTACTTGGCGCTGACTGCTTCCAGATGCTGGTGGACCTCCTCCCAGATGGTTTGATTTCATCGAAACCAGTCATTGATGGCCTGTATTTGGCTGGGTGCATCATCCCAGGGAAACAAGGGTGGCTGGTAGCCAAGTATGCACTGAAACAGTGTTAGCTGGGTGGCTGAGTGTTTGAGCGAGTTTTGTGCATACTGAGCCCAAGGTAGGAAGGGCGCCTAGTCCCCATGGTTGTGCATGCAGTATATTCTCAGGAAGCAGCCAGTCCCCTGGTTTGCTCTCTCCACTTGGCCGTTAGACTGGGGGTGGTAGCTGGACGTGAGACTTACTGATACTCCCAACCTTTCCATGAAACTTGCCCAGAAATGTGAGATGAATTGGGGACCCCAGTCACTGACTATATCTTCAAGGATGCCGTAGTATCGTAAGCCCTGTTGAAATAACAGCTCAGCGGTCTGAGATGCTTTGGGGATGCCAGGTAAAGGGATGAGTTTCAGAGCTTTTGAAAATTGATCAATAGTTACCATTATGGTGGTATTCCCTTGAGAGGGTGGGAGATCTGTGATAAAGTAAATCATCAGATGTGACCAGGGTCTTTGCGGAATTGGTAGAGGGCGTAACTTGCCAGCAGGGGGTTCTCAGGACCTTTGCTTGGGCGCATTTGGAGCATGAGGCATGAACTGATTGATTTCGGACAACATGTTCTCCCACCAGTACCTGTTTCTTAGCATTTGATGAGTATGTTGGGTGTTGGGATGTCCAGTGGCAGGAGATGA
Source organism: Neoarius graeffei (assembly GCF_027579695.1). Classification (NCBI taxonomy): domain Eukaryota; kingdom Metazoa; phylum Chordata; class Actinopteri; order Siluriformes; family Ariidae; genus Neoarius; species Neoarius graeffei. Next base: position 111,381,022 of record NC_083571.1, on the reverse strand, counting down.
GTGAGCCCAGCTGATGAGTTGACTATGTAGGTGCTTGGGCACATAGAGAAGACCAGGTGGGAGATGAATGGGGTGAGTTCAGGGATGAGACTTGCTTATTTCTTTGTCCAGTTCCCAGGTGATGGATTGCATGAAACAGTATGATGGGATGAGAGCTAGAGTCTTGTTAAGAAGGACTGAAAGTTCTGGATAATGCATCTGCCTTGGTGTTTTTGGAACCTGGACAGAAAGAAATTGAGAAATTGAACCGGGTGAAGAATAATGCCCACCTGGCCTGCATGGGGTTTAGCCTCTTGGCCTTTTGGAGATACTCAAGGTTCTTGTGGTCTGTTACAACTTTGTTTCTTTTTCTGTTTGTGTATGCAGGCCTGCTATTTTGTGTTTTGTTATGTGTGTGTTGTGCTTTGTCTCCCCCTTCAGGTTCTACTTACCATTTTCCTTACAGATCAGCGCACCTGGATCCAGTTTTCCACTTATCTCCGTTTACCCAGCAACCAGTCCCCTTCTAATTGCCAGCACTATTTAAGTCCCCATGTTTCTTTGTTCATTGCGTTTTTGGCTAGGGTGGTGGCAGCGCCCTTGTTTGTGGTTTGTTTTTGGTTGTTTTTGGTTGTCTTTGGTTGTCTTGTGTTAGGTTTAGAAATTTTTATTTGTTTTTGGTTGTCTTGTGTTAGGTTTAGAAATGTTTAGTTATGTTGTATTCTTTTGATGTGTTGTGATTCTTTTTCTGACCAGTCGTTATTTTTGCCTTACTTTAGTTGTGTATATTGTTATTTTTGGTTTATCTTGTTTTAAGCTCCTGGGGGGGGGGCGTTGGGTGAGGTTTACGTAGATCTGCCCCGGGGTGTACATTTTTTTTTTGGCACACATTAGTTTTTCTGTTAGCCACATTGCCCTATGTTTAGTTTAATGGTGACACCACCCCCTATTTTGTAATTTGAGGTGCTTTTGTGAGCACCTGTTATTGGTGGTGGTTTTTTTGGTTGTTTTTTTCTTTTGATTTGGTGTCGCCATTTAGATTTGTAAACCCTTCGTTTTCCCCCTATGGTTGCTTTTGTTGGTGTAGCACTAATAAAATTTAATCTGCACCTTAAAACTGTTGTTTGTGTGAGTCTGTTTTTCTCACTTAAGTCTGTTGTATAAATGTTGGCGCTCTGGTCCTTTGGACCCTAGGGGGCGCCGTAACATGGTCCATGAGGATGACGAAGGGGTGTGTGGCGCCCTCTAACCAGTGCCGCCATTCTTCAAGGGCTAGTTTAATAGCGAGGAGCTCTCTGTTCCCCACATCATAATTCCTTTCTGCTGAAGTTAATTTAAAAAAAAAAAAAGGCTACGGGGTGTAGCTTCGGTTTCTCCCCAAAGCATTGTGACAGGATGGCCCCTACCCCAGTGTCGGATGCATCTACTTCCACGATGAAAAGCTTAGTGGGGTCAGGGTGTTGGAGTATGGGGGCCAAGGTGAATACAAGTTTAAGTCAACCAAAGGCTTCCTCAGCCACAGAGTTCCACTGTAGGTACTTGGGTCCCTTCTTCAACAGTGTAGTTAGGGGAGCTGCTAGAGAGCTGAAACCTCGAATAAATGTGATAAAAGTTCGCGAAGCCTAGGAATCATTGGAGCTCCTTTACAGACTTGGGTGTAGGCCAGGACATGATGGCTGCTACCTTGGAGGAGTCCATGCATACACCTTTGGTGCTAATGATATAGCCAAGGAAGGAAATATTGTTTAGATGAAACTCGCACTCCTTGGCCTTTGCATAGAGGTTGTTCTCTAACAGTCACTTGAGAACGGTTCTGACATGTTCCTGGTGACTCTGGACATCTGAAGAGTAAATCAGGATATCGTCGATATAGGCAATGACATATTTGCCCAGCACATCCTGTAGCACATTGTTGTAGGGCTGGGTGATTCACCCCCCCCCCCCCCCCCCAAAAAAAAAAAAAAAAAAATCTTCGTTTTTTTCATAAAAAACTCGATTCATGATTCACAATTCGATTCGTTTCGATGCGCCCCCCATTTTAAAATGAAATAACTATTTACTGTAAATTTATTTCCAAAATATAAATTTATTTTTAGAAAAATAAGTGCTTCAGTCTACAATCACAGTATTCAGCTGAAAAAAGTGCTTGTGCACTGTAGTTTCATAGACTTGTGCTCCAATTAACTACTAAAGCAACAAAATGCCTGAGGTAACTCTTGTTGTAAAAAAACAAAAATCTCAATAGAAAAGAAAAACTCAACTGTTGTTGTAAGAAGTGCATTAGTTCTTTTCAAACATTCTTTCTAAGGAAAAGGAGCCTAGCAACAACAGCAGGCTTCAAACAGTTCATAAACATCTTAATAGAAAACAGAAAAAGACTCTTGTTGTAAAAATGTCAAAAGTAAGTGCAGACGTTCTTTTTAAACATTCTTTGCAAGGAAAATGAGCCTATCAACAACAGCAGGCCTCAAGCAAGCTCGGTTGCAGGTAACAATACCCCCACCCACACTTAAAACCCTCTCAGACGGGGCGCTAGTCGCTGGAATGGCAAGGTATTTTCTTGCAAGACAACTGAGTCTTGTGAAGTTGGGCTCATGTCGCTTCCACCAATCGAGTGGGTCGGTGTCAGGGTCCACCTCAGGACCCAGTAAGTAGGAGATGAGCTCTGCTTCAATTTTGTCCTTATCTGACTGGTAGGACTGTGACGCAGCAGCAGGTGCTGCTTTCTTGAAGAAGGCAGCTAAAGTTTTTTTCTTCGGTGGGCTCTGTTCGCACTGTTGTACAGCAGGGCACTCTTCCTCTTAGCTGAGGGCAGCAACCTCATTGATGGCTCTCTCCTTGATGAGGTCCAATTTGCCTGAGGTAATGTAAGTGGTGCGAAATCTTGGGTCCATTAGCGATGCCATGTCCAAGAGCTCATCATTCTCTGGATCACTGTATTTCTCTTCAAGGTAGCTCATGATGTTTCCCAACTCAAGAGCAATGCTTTCGCCTGCATGATCCTGCGGGAAGTATGACGTTTGTAGACATACACTTCGCATTTTCCAGCTTTCGTTGACATAATGAACCGTAAGGCTCATGCACGGCTGCATGGTTCGACTAGACTACAAGTCTGTAGTGGCAGCATAAAAGTCGATTCCCTTCAACTCGCTTAATATCTTCTGGCGAGTAAGATTGTACAGTTGAGGAAGCGCAACATCTGAAAAGTACTTGCGGCTGGGGACGTTGTAGCGAGCATCCAAAACTTTCACCATATGTTGAAAACCTCTCTTCTCCACCGAATAAATTGGAAGCATATCCGTAGCTATAAAGTAGGTAATCGCATCCGTGATTGCTTTCCACCTTGCTCCGCTCTTTTCATATGGTACACAGGTTGAAAAGCTTTGAGGGAGAGTAGTTTGCTTTACAGTGTTAGCATTAGAGCTAGTGTTAGGAAAGTTTTCTTGTCAAAGAAGGCAGCATTTCTCCCACTCTGCCGGATGTTTTTGCTTCAAATGCTGAAACAAATTGGTCGTGCTGCTACCACTCACGACAACCGCTTTCAGACACAATTTACAACGAGATGTTGTTTGGCATTCATCAGATGCTGCAAAACCATACCAATTCCAAATTACGGACGTTGTGGGACATTTTTTGGGCAGGAACCCCTCTTTCTCACTGTCTGTTTCTGTCACCATGTTTGTTTGTGCATGTGATATTACTGGGGGACGAGAGAAACGCACTGCAGGAAGTGCATTACGGAAAGTCTCGAGGGGTCTTGGCGAATGTAAAAATGAAATGTGTGCGCTGTGCGCTTGGAAATAAAAACTGTATGGGGACAGGGGATTTTAAAAAAATCTTAAAAACTCGAGTTTCTTAAAAAATCAATCGATTTGACGTGCCCACTCGATTTTTAAATCGTATTGATTTTTTGCCCAGCCCTACGTTGTTGATGAAACACTGGAACACTCTGGGTGCCGAAGAAGGACCATACGGCATGACCCGGTACTCGAAGTGCCCCGCGGTCGTGCTGAAGGCCGTCTTCCATTCGTCACCCCTCCTTATTCGGATCAGGTTGTATGCACTTTGTAGATCGAGCTTTGAAAATATCTTAGTGGATCGAAGCTGTTTAAAAGCTGTTGGAACCAGGGGAAGAGGATAAGGATACTTTACAGTGACCTGGTTTAAGCCTCTGTAGTTGATGCAAGGCCTCAGTCCACCTCCTCGTTTCTCAACAAAAAAGAAACCAGCCAATGCATGTGACTTGGAAGGCCGGATGTATCCCTGTTTGAGAGCTTCCTGAATATATTCCTCCATGGCCTCCTGTTCCTTTTGGGACAAGGGATAAATACGGCCATGTGGAGGAGACATACCTGGCAGTAAGTCGATTGAGCAATTGTACAGCCTGTGAGGAGGTAACCCGCAGGTCTTCCCCTTACTGAAGACTTCTGCAAGGTCTAACAATGTGGAATATTATCTATGGAGTCAGATTGGGGGCCTCTACAGAGGTAGAAGCTACTCTGATCTGAGGGAGAGAGAGAGAGGCAGTTCTGGAAGCATGTGGGTCACCATTGAAGAATTTCCTTATTTTGCCATGAAATCAATGGATCATGTAGCTGCAGCCAGGGATAGCCAAGGATGATGTCATGATCGACGGTGGTGGTTACATAGAGTGATATTAATTCTTTCCGTAAAGCCCCTATTTGAATCTGTACTGGTTGTGTGTGAGTGGTGACCAGTCCATCGCCTATGGGTCCTCCATTGATGGTCTTGATACTGAGTGCGCTGTGCAGGAGGATGGTAGGCAGGTCGAGGTTCTGCATGATGGCACTACTGATAAAGCTCCCCTCTGCCCCTGAATCAACAAAAGCAGATAAGACATGCATGGAGGACCCTACCCTGAGTAGGACTGGGATGGTAAAGGATTTAGAACTGAATTTTCTCACCGGACTTGTGGAGCTTACAGACCTCTCTATTGGGGTCTCTTGGGCTGGTTGTATGGGACATTGCCAGATGCTATGCTCAGGGCTCCCACAGTAGAAACATAACCCCTCCTTGCACCACCTAGCACATTCGGCGCAGGTTAGACGGGTATGTGAGACCTCCATGGGTGAGCCATCCTACATAGACTGGACAGATTTGGTGTTGAAGTGGATAGATTATTGGTGCTTTATTGGTTGAGTCAAATAGCTAAGTCAATGAGGGAGTCCAGAGTGAGGTTCTCATCTCTACATCTACATCTATCTCATCTCTACATCTATAAGCCAGCTCACTAACAATCTCTCGATGTAGGCCTTAGTGAAAGACTGCTTTCAGTGCCAGATTGTTCCACCCACTGGCAGCTGCTAGTGTCCTGAATTCCAAGGCATATTCAGCAACACTTCTGGAGCCTTGGGAACTGGCGAGAAGACTCTATCCAACCTCTATCCCTTCTGGTTCATGATCAAACACCCTTTAAAACATAGTGAGGAATTGTTCATAGGACTTTGTTTGCTTGTGCCCCTTATTCCAAACTGCGGTGGCCCAGCGAAGTGCTTTGCCCGAGAGAAAATATATAAATTTTGCGATCTTGTGCTCCTCCGATAAATGTGGCATGGTGGAAAAATACATAGAACATTGCAGTAAAAACCCCTTACATGTGATGATGTCTCCAGCAAAATTCTCTGGAGTGGGGAGTTGAAGCGCTGGGCTAGGAGGAGGCTCGGAGCATGCTAGGAGGGCCTGCAATATCACAGATGTGAGCTGCGTCATCCGAGTGTTGAGGTCAGCGAGCATCTGTTGATGTTCTCCTAGCAAACGTCACTGCACATTTAGAATAGTCTGTTTAGAATCCTCCGCTACATCCATTATGGCAAAGTATCCTGTGAGAGTGCAGGCACTTACTGATGTATGTGCAGAGGAAGCAGATCAGCAGACTGTCAACAAAGCCAAAACGTGACTGAAATTGGTGTCAGTAAACAAGCGAGGGTTAGGCGATCGGTGAACAACGTGATGTGGAAAAGACAAAGAGCGAAAATGGACAGGAAATAGCAAAAGGTCAGGAAACACTAGAGACAGTCAGAAAAGATTTAAGGCTCAGTATGTACTGAAATGGCAGGACGATACTTCACACTGGAGTGGTGTGAATGAGTGGCTTAAATAGCGGAAGCAGTGATTAAGGAAATGCGTGACAGCTGTAGTTCAGTAGGCTGGGGACAGAGGGCGCTGTGTGTCATGGGAGTTGTAGTCCTGAGTGTTTGTAGTCTACGCCTTCACACTGGGATTACTGACATTGTAACAATCGGCAAGTTTTCCACCACAGGTCTTTAGGACAAAAGAGGTATCTTAGTAACATGACAAGTTGCAAGCTCCACCCCCCCAACTCCAAAATACAGAAAAATGAGAGGCTATTAAGCAAATTATGACTTATAGCTGTTATAAAGTCATCTTGAGTTCTATACTGGATACAGTGATGGGAAATATGTATTTAGACACCTTTCTTTGTTTATCATATAATCCAGTACATACTGCATATATACACTGATCAGTGTATGTTATTTAACTGTTATCCCCTACAGCTAATTCACACTCTGTTACCCCTTTTCCACCAAATCAGTTCCAGGGCTGGTTTGGGGCCAGTGCTGGTGCTGGTTCACAACTCGTTCAACTTGCGAGCCAGCTGAGAGCCAGTTTGCTTTTCCATAGCTCGGGGTGCTAAGGGGAGCCACGTCATTACGTCACTGTATACATCAGTTACGTCACTGCGTTTGCATAAACCTTGGTGCGAACATCGAAGCAACACCACCACAGAGAAGAAGAAGAAGCAGCAGCAACAACAACAATAATGGATGACTGCTGCTTTACTGCATCCATGATATCTTGTCGCTTATTTAAAAATGGCGACCTTTCGCGGTCTCGCTATTGTTGTTGGTCTTAACAACCCCCCCCCCCCCCCCGCTGACGTAAGCGGTTCTTTCCTCTGGCCCAGCAAAGAGCTGGTGCTAGCCTGGAACCATTTTTTCTGGCCCCAGAGCCAGTTCTTTGTCAGTGGAAACAGAAAACCCGGTTCCAAACTAAGCACTGGCCCCGAACCAGCCCTGGAACTGATTTGGTGGAAAAGGGGCATGTGTGGCAGGACCCAAATTATGCTGTGCTTGCAGACATACTGCATTTTAACATGGCCTGATCTATACTGGGTATCTTACAACATTACACAGCATTTTATCATTTGTCATGATAAATTATGTAAATGCTGAAAGATTAATTTTACATTATATCATGCTCTAAAAAAGAATGTAATAATAAACTTCTTGTGTTTTTGTAATGAAGCTCTTTTATAAACCTGTAAACCTTCCAACCTTTTTAGGCTAATTTGAAACACTTCACTCAGTCAAGAATGCAAGGTCTTTTTGAGTCAGAAGAAAAAAAATATATACAGTATTTCTGTAAAGCCGCTTTAATACAATGTCCATTGTTAAAAACACTTTACAAATAAAAGTAAATTTAATTGAAGAATTAAAGACTAGGCTTCGCTCCTGAGTGGCACAACAGAATGCCTTGTGACACAGCATGAGCAGCAGTTCAAAAAGATATGGTCGGCAGCTTCAAGTGTCTTGGAGGACACACATTAGATTTTGCCCTCCCCAGTTGGTATCTGTTGTGTGATAGTGGACAGCTGACTGGTGATTGGGAATTGGCCAAAACTAAATTATCTAAAAGTAGTTTGAGAGACAGTGCCAACAGAAATGCATTTTGCATTCTGTTACCCCTCTAGAGGGTCCCTACATGTAAATGTTCAGTGGTTCAGCCCAGTGTAACAAGAGTTGATGCTGTGAAAACCATCTGAATATCATACATCACGCCAAGTGCCACAGATAATGACAGTCTTATCAATATTCAGTACAGCAGCACAATTGCAAGTGTTATATTGCTTTTATTGAACAAGAAATTAATATTAAGTAACTGACATCAGACACAGTGCATTTAGAGAAGAAGAAGAAGAAGAAGAAGAAGAAGAAGAAGAAAACCTTTGTAACATGCACACACAAGCACAGTGAAATTGATCCTCGGCATTTAACCCATCTGAAGCAGTGAACACACACAAGTGAGCAATGAGCACTCACATACCCAGAGCAGTGGGCAGCTATGCTACAGCACCCAGGGAGCAGTTGGGGGTTAGATGCCTTGCTAAAGGGCACTGCAAGCCAAGGCCACCCCATGTTAACCTAACCGCGCATCTTTGAACTGTGGGGGAAACCGTAGCACCCAGAGGAAACCCACACAGACACGGGGAGAACATGCAAACTCCACACAAAAAGGTCCCCGTCAGCCACTGGGCTTGAACACAGACCCTTCTTGCTGTGAGGTGACAGTGCCAACCACTACACCACTGTGCTGCCTGTTCCCAAGGATGCCACAGCTGGATAGAGTGCTGCATGTTGCCATGCCAACGCACAGACTAACTGACAGCTTGTAGTAAGTGGCGTAACTGTTTCAGTGTAACAAACTATTGGTAGAATTTAAATTTTATGTACCAAACACAGATTAGCGAAGTCATACAAACATTGAAATGTCCCAGTGCTACTATACTAAATATCAGCACTTTTGAAAGCTGCTTGTCCAATCAAATTAGTGGGCTGGGACTAACTGCAATAAACCAAATATGATTATTAAACCTCTCATCTCATCTCATTATCTCTAGCCGCTTTATCCTTCTACAGGGTCGCAGGCAAGCTGGAGCCTATCCCAGCTGACTATGGGCGAAAGGCGGGGTACACCCTGGACAAGTCGCCAGGTCATCACAGGGCTGACACATAGACACAGACAACCATTCACACTCACATTCACACCTACGGTCAATTTAGAGTCACCAGTTAACCTAACCTGCATGTCTTTGGACTGTGGGGGAAACCGGAGCACCCGGAGGAAACCCACACGGACACGGGGAGAACATGCAAACTCCACACAGAAAGGCCCTCGCCAGCCCCGGGGCTCGAACCCAGGACCTTCTTGCTGTGAGGCGACAGTGCTAACCACTACACCACCGTGCCGCCCCATTATTAAACCTATTTCTAGACATTTTTACAAATCTCAAGCTTGAAACTGCCATGTTGACATTTCAATTTAGAGTTTCAATAAACATCACATTCTAGTGTACTACTGAACTGATTTGCAACAGCATAACTGACAGGTGAAAAAAATTGTAGGAAATAAAGGTTGCTTTGTTATGCTGTTAGGTGGGGGGGTATTTGGGGTGTGTCTTGGGTTCCACTTGTCACCTCTTGTCTGAGATATTGATTGCCTCATCGAGTCTGAGTTGTGGATGTGTTCTAGCAGACAGAGTCAGATAAGTTCATTGCTGTCATTCCTTGGCAGTATGTGAGCTCGATGGAAGTGCACTAAACCATCATTCATTTGCTATCTGTGCTGCTTTATTCCTGCTATATCTCCATCTACCAGTGATTCAACAACACACTCTGAACACAGACACGGTTCTTCACATTTCAGGGACCAAAAGTTATTAGTCAACTGTTTGATCATTTGTTTCTTGGCCAGTAGCAAGACATTTCACTGCAAGATTAGGTGTAAAGTTGATTCTAGACATAACATTTGTATGTTGAATCTGTTGCAGCCATCAGCTTTGTCATGGACCAGTGAAGTGTCAATGACAGTGAAGCAAGTCAAAACAAAACAAACACAGACATAACATTAGATGTGTGACAGTAACTGTTGTTGAGAAAACAGAATGTACTGGTGATTTTGACAATAGGAGATCAACCTGGTAAACAATATTTGATGACCAAAAATACTTTCACTCATTAAGAGAACAGTTCAAGATTGCACTCTAATATGTTGGTCCGGGTAATCAAACTGGCAACCTTTTGGTCCCAATGCTGCTTCTCTAACCATTAGGCCATGGCTTCCCATATTGAGTGAAAGCAAACCTGCCTGAATGTTTGTTTACATTTGAATGTTTATTAACATTTGTGAGTCCGTCTTTTCTGACTGCTCTGTATTACTGTATTGCTGTTCCACTGACCTCCACCAGTGGAAACTTTTTTTTTTTAATTGTTAAACTTATTTCTGAATGTAAATGTATTTATTCTATGATGACCTCGGAGATTTTATTACAAAATACCTACCACTGATAAACCTAAATGAATGAAACGTTATTGTTTCTTTCTAACCTGTGAAACCAGGATGTTCTCAATCTACAGGTTTTCCAAATCTTGTTCTCCCTAGTTTCCTCATTGGGGCAGTGGGGGCGTGGTCAAGCATCGGTCTGTGAATGGAGGGCGGAGTCAGGGAAGGTAAGTGGCAGAATCACTGCACCTGACGTGAATTAACCTGTGTTTGTGTGTCTTCCCCAATGACTGTGCCCTATAAAAGGAGAGCAGAGAAAGGGAGCTCTCTCCCGACCAGAATGCATGTGTGTGCGTGTATGAGAGAGTGAATGAGCTGAAAAGCCACATATACCACAGAAAATAAACGTTTCTGAGAACTCAGTTCTGGCCTGCCATGCTTCTGTGCTCCACCCACCTGCTCAGGTCTTACACTCATGTTAAACAACTTATGGCTAGTTTTCTTGAGTATAAACTTGTAGTTATAGATATCAATAAAATATTTACCACACTGTGGTTGAATTCTCAAATCAGAAAATGCTGGTTTAATTTTGACCCATTCCTCTTGGCAAATCATCTTCAATTCCCAAGGTTACAAGCGTCCCTGTGGTGAATTTCCATCCATCCATCTGCCCATTATCCATAACCGCTTATCCTGTGCAAGGTCACAGGCAAGCTGGAGCCTATCCCAACTGACTATGGGCGAGAGGCAGGGTACACTCTGGACAAGTTGCTAGGTCATCGCAGGGCTGACACAGAGACACCTACGGTCAATTTAGAGCCACCAATTAGCCTAACCTGCATGTCTTTGGACTGTGGGGAAACCGGAGCACCTGGAGGAAACCCATGCAGACACAGGAAGAACATGCAAACTCCACACAGAAAGGCCCCCATCGGCCACTGGGCTTGAACCCAGAACCTTCTCACTGGGAGACAACAGTGCTAACCACTACACCACTGTGCTGCCCCTCTGGTGAATTTACAATTTCGAAATCCTTCATATATTTTCAGTAGGATTCAACTCAGAAGGTTGGCTAGGCCACACAAGATCTTTTTGAGTTATTTTGGCTGTATATTTAAGGGCATTGTCTTGTTTCCCCAGATACAGGTTTTTGGCCAATGATTGTCCTTTAAAAATCCCCAGTACAGCACTTCATTCAAATTTCCTGCAATGATATGTAATGTCCCAGTACCATTTGCACAGAGGTAGCCCCATATCATGATACTCACACCTCCATACTTCATGGATACCATACAACCCCTCTTTCTCCAAACATGATGAGATTAATTATTGCCAAACTTCTATTTTTGTTTTGTCTTACGAGAAGTGTTCCAAAAGCATCTCAATGCTTTTAGATGTATATCTCTGTGCTTCTTTCTTAGCAGATGAGTTTTGTGTGGGGTTTGAGAACAAATATGATTGCAGTGCAGTTCATTTTTCAGTGTTTGTTTTCTATTTAGAACTGTTTAGCCTGCTGTTTTCAGGTCATCCTGCAATTCGTTTTGAGTGACGAATGGTTTCTCTTTTACCTTCTTTGTCATTAGTCTGAGAGCATGTCATGAAATTTTGTATGGCACACTTGTCTGGGGATGATTAGTTTTGGTTCAGTGAACTTTCTGCATTCATATTATTGAACTGATTGTACTGACTGGGACATTTAAGGCTTGCTATGGCTTTGTAGCTTTTTCAATTTAGTTTAATCGTGTTAAATGATGTTGTCCCTTTTTTGGATCTTTCTTCACCATCATTCACTAATTTTCAGCAGGCTTGCAAGTGGGATCCACCATAACTGGGGATGAACATATACTGTACTTGCATTCCATGCAAATAGATGTATTTACCTAATCAGAGTAATTGTTGAAGTCAACACATCGTTCAAGCCCATATGGGAGATGCAAAATTCACAGACACTTTTGGCATATGTGCCCATGGGAACATACCATATCACTGACACAGTCAGTGTCACTTAGTCCAGCTTTTACTCCTTCTTCTTTAGTGTTCTGCCTGATTCGCTCTGACGGCTTCAGCCATCGAAGTTTATAGGGAAGAATTACAGTACTGGTTTCCCATTGCCTTCTAATGGATTATTATAGAGGTTTTCTCCTCTCAACCATTCACACCTAGTGACGATTTAGAGTAGCCAGTTAACCTAACCACATGTCTTTGGACTTTGGGGGAAACTGGAGGAAATGCACACAGACATGGGGAGAACATGCAAACTCCACACAGAAAGGCCCCCATCAGCCACTGGGCTTGAACCAAGAACCTTCTTGCTGTGAGGTGACAGTGCTAACCACTACACCACCGTGCTGCCCCTTTTATTCCTTGCACTTGTACCAGTAGTGAACAAGATCACTAGATCTACCTCAAGATACAATTGTTCAGCTCAATTCAGTAATCCAGAAAAATAACTGCTAATCATGTTTCCCCACCGGCATCCACTCACTCACTCACTCACTCACTCACTCACTCACTCACTCACTCACTCTTGTTGACAGTGTAGTGGCTGGATGCTTTATGTCCCAGGGTTCCTTCATGTCTTTGTTACCTTCTGGCTCTCCCTTTTAGTTATGCTGTCATAGTTACAGTGGTGCTTGAAAGTTTGTGAACCCTTTAGAATTTTCTATATTTCTGCATGAATATGACCTAAAACATCATCAGATTTTCACACAAGTCCTAAAAGTAGATAAAGAGAACCCAGTTAAACAAATGAAACAAAAATATTATACTTGGTCATTTATTTATTGAGGAAAATGATCCAATATTACATATCTATGAATGACAAAAGTATGTGAACCTCTAGGATTAGCAGTTAATTTGAAGGTGAAATTAAAGTCAGGTGGTTTCAATCAATGGGATGACAATCAGGTGCGAGTGGGCACCCTGTTTCATTTAAAGAACAGTGATCTATCAAAGTCTGATCTTTACAACACATGTTTGTGGAAGTGTATCATGGCATGAACAAAGGAGATTTCTAAGGACCTCAGAAAAAGCATTGTTGATGCTCATCAGGCTGGAAAAGGTTACAAAACTATCTGTACAAAGTTTGGACTCCACCAATCCACAGACAGATTGTGTACAAATGGGGGAAATTCAAGACCATTGTTACCTTCCCCAGGAGTGGTTGACCAACAAAGATCACTCCAAGAGCAACCCATGTAATAGTCGGCAAGGTCACAAAGGACCCCAGGGGAACTTCTAAGCAACTGAAGGCCTCTCTCACATTGGCTAATGTTAATGTTCATGAGTCCACCATCAGGAGAACACTGAACAACAATGGTGTGCATGGCATGGTTGCAAGAAGAAAGCCACTGCTCTCCAAAAAGAACATTGCTGCTCATCTGCAGTTTGCTAAAGCTCATGTGGACAAGCCAGAAGGCTATTGGAAAAATGTTTTTTGGACGGATGAGACCAAAATAGAACTTTTTGGTTCAAATGAGAAGCGTTATGTTTGGAGAAAGGAAAACACTGCATTCCAACATAAGAACCTTATTCCATCTGTGAAACATGGTGGTGGTAGTATCATGGTTTGGGCCTGTTTTGCTGCATCTGGGCCAGGACGGCTTGCCATCATTGATGGAACAATGAATTCTGAATTATACCAGCGAATTCTAAAGGAAAATGTCTGGACATCTGTCCATGAACTGAATCTTAAGAGAAGGTGGGTCATGCAGCAAGACAACGACCCTAAGCACACAAGTCATTCTACCAAAGAATGGTTAAAGAAGAATAAAGTTAATGTTTTGGAATGGCCAAGTCAAAGTTCTGATGTTAATCCAATCAAAATGTTGTGGAAGGACCTGAAGTGAGCAGTTCATGTGAGGAAACCCACCAACATCCCAGAGTTGAAGCTGCTCTGTATGGAGGAATGGGCTAAAATTCCTCCAAGTTGGTGTGGAGGACTGATCAACAGTTACCGGAAATGTTTAGTTGCAGTTATGGCTGCACAAGGGGGTCACACCAGATACTGAAAGCAAAGGTTCACATACTTTTGCCACTCACAGATATGTAATATTGGATCATTTTCCTCAATAAATAAATGACCAAGTATAATATTTTTGTCTCATTTGTTTAACTGGGTTCTCTTTATCTACTTTTAGGACTTGTGTGAAAATCTGACGATGTTTCAGGTCATATTTAGGCAGAAGTATAGAACATTCTAAAGGTTCACAAACTTTCAAGCACCACTGTAATTTTGACGGAGTCCTTGTTTGCACTCAGTGCAAAATGTATCCTATTCTTACTCATTAGGTGACATTGGGCATACCTAACAACCTGTGTTTTCTGCCCCCCTTCCCTCTGTCTGTCCCTCTGAGACACCAGTAAGATGCTGACCTCTTCTGCTCCTCGGACCTGCCTGATCCATCCCAATGCCCTACGTCTGGCTGGAGTCTCATGTAGGGATGAATTGCCATGCCCATAGCCATAGTAACCATTTATGACCCATCTTCTCCCTTTCACTGTACAGCATTGAACACACCAATCCCTGCACTCTATGCCATGTTCTATCTCCGCCCCTTCTTCTGACTCCCTGTAATGGTATTGGACACAGAGATGATACTGGATACCAAATATAGTGACGTCACGACTGTGCTTAAAACCCATGGCAAAATCAAAATTCTTTCTCTCTGGCGGTGGATACCATGCGTGAAAGAGAAGCTGATGCATCGGTGCTACAGAAGGACAGAGAACAAAGAACGAGCTATTGATACCGGACCTTTAGCCAAGGCAAGGCAAGGCAACTCAAGTTTATTTATATAGCACATTTCATACACAATGGCAGTTCAATGTGCTTTACAGAAGTAAAAACAAAAACAGTAAACAATAGAGAAATAAAATTACATAAAATAATTTTATCTTTATTCTAAAATAATTAATTAAAATAATTAAAAGAATTAAAAGAAAATAATAAGAATTAAACAATAGTAGAAATAAAATATTAAAATGCCAAAAAGAAAAAGGAGAAAAAGAAAGAGAAAGGGAAAAAAACTAGCAGAATAAAATAGAATAAAGTTAAAGTAAATTTAAAACATGCAGAGAAAGTAAAGATTATAAAAAATGTAAAAATATTAATTATTTAACAGAAAGCATCTGAAAACAGCTTGGTCTTTAACCTAGATTTGAAGCTGCCAACGGCAGGAGCATTTTTAATGTCCTCTGGCAGTTGGTTCCATAGCTGTACTGCATAGTAGCTAAAAGCTGCTTCACCACACTTTGTTTTAACAACTGGTTTTAATAGTAAATTTTTCTGTTGCGATCTGGTAGATCTGATTGGGTTAGGCCGCTGCAACATATCAGAGAGGTAATTGGGCCCTGTACCATTTAGAGATTTGTACACCAGCAGCAATGCTTTAAAGTCAATTCTGTAGCTTACTGGAAGCCAGTGAAGGGACCTTAGAATTGGAGTAATGTGCTCTGTTCTTTTTGTTCGTGTGAGAACCCTAGCCGCTGCATTTTGAACCAGCTGAAGTCGTTTGATGGTCTTTTTTGGCAGGCCTGTGAAAAGGCCATTGCAGTAATCAACCCTACTAGAGATGAAGGCATGTATTAGTTTTTCCAGATCATGTTTTGACATAAGTCCTCTTAGTTTGGAAATGTTTTTTAGGTGATAAAATGCCGTTTTAGTGATTGCTTTCATGTGACTGTCAAAGTTTAGCTCGCTGTCAATGAAAACACCAAGATTTTTAACCATCTCTTTAGTTTTAATCCCTTTTGTGTCAAGAATAGTGGTAATCCTGAGTCTTTCATCTTTTTTTCCAAATAGAATTACTTCTGTTTTATCTGTGTTCAGCTGAAGAAAATTTTGTGACATCCAGCTATTGATTTGATCGATACACTGGTAGAGACATTCAAGGGGGGCATAATCATTTGGTGATAGAGCAAAATAAATTTGGGTATCATCTGCATAGCAGTGATACAAAATTGAATTTTTATTGATAATTTGCCCAAGTGGGAGCATATAAAGGTTGAGAGAGTGAGAGAGTTCAAAGTTCAATGTAGTTGACCTTCGCATAGTTGTAATAATAACTGAACCGGTTAGTTACTGCAGCCCACGCTGTATTTCAAAAAGAAAAGGCAACCAGATCCCTTGTCCCTTTCTCAACATCGACGAACTATAAACAAGATTCCTTCCAGACCATCAGACGACCAACGGGACACCGAAGATCTTCAGCTGACGAGCTGTAAAAGTGAAAGGAACAAAACTGTCTTCTCCCTGGACCTGCACTCTGCGCTGTCTTCGGATAACAGAAGGTGCACTTTCAAGCAAGAGCGATCTCAAGTAAGGCTGGCATCTGGGCAATTGTTAGTCTTAGTTGTAGCTAGTTAATGTTGTTTATTTGAATTCATTCATGGTTTAAATGTATGCATTTTGATTCACATGAAAGTCGGTCTTAGACCGCATGCTGTTTGATTTACTTTGTTTACTATCCGTATTTAGTTAGATCATGCATGCTCTCTCTCTTTCTCTCTCTCTCACTCTCTTTTTAATTCCCTCCTTCGTACTACACTTCTCAACATTGGGATTTCAGGAGTAGCTAAAGCAGAAGTTGGGTTTAAGGCCTAGCCGAGACTAGTTTAAACTACAGATTCCTTTGTTTCTTCTTTTTCGCACGCTCTCCCTGTGTTGACCATCCCCCTCTGGGCACAACCTGGCACAAGGATCATGCATTCCATTCGCATTCCATACACACACACACACACACACTTACACACACACTCTCACACACACACACTCTCACACACACCTACTCAAACACACACTCACACACCCACACACACACAAATACGTGATTTCCCTATTACATTTTAACATCCACTCACCCCTACACTGTAACACTGGCATATAACTTATTACTTCTGATCACCACTAGTGCCTTAATTATCATATACACTAGTGATTCTTATTTGTATATATTGTATCACCATTTATATTGAATTATTCCTTGGCTGTTATTGTTGCTATATCTGATCAGTATTAGTTTGCTTATTCATGTCAGCTATTTCAATAAATGGTATCTTTGGAATAAACTGTGTCCTGTTTATTGCTACAACACCCACTGAATGCCAACCTCTACCAAATCAGTATTCTAATTGCCTTCACCCATTTGGTTGTTATATAAATGTCATAGATCTAGAGTAAACATATTACATTAGAGCTACAATACTCAATAAACTATAGCAACATCACCACCAAGTTATTCCAGTGATTTTAATAGTTTAGCTATAAACTATTAGACACTTGAATGAATGATTAATTAATTTATGAGACTGATCCCTTTTTACATGAGACTGATTTGATAAGCCTATTGCACCTACACTCATCACATTACTCCTGTGGAGGACGGCTCCATATGGACAGTCAAAAGTCATACTTGGAAGACGCTCTGGACACTTACAGTAATACATTTATGTCTGGGGACTTGTTAACTTTTGGACTGCAGAACAGTTTTGCACTCAAATTTCCATCAATGAGCAATTTATAACTTCAACAATACATACTTCTTGTTAAAACTATAATAATCTTCCTGGTTTCACAGTTATACTTTGTGACTATATAGGACAGTTATAGAAGTGAGTTATTTATAATCATGCTATCTGTTATCACCCAAATGAGGATGGGCTCTCTTTTGAGTCTGGTTCCTCTCGAGGTTTCTTCCTCATGTTGTCTCAGGGAGTTTTTCCTTGCCACCATCGCCACAGGCTTGCTCATTGGGGATAAATTAGGGATAAAATTAGTTCATGTTTAAAGCCTTTAATTTTCTATAAAGTTGCTTTGCAATAATGTCTATTGTTAAAAGCGCTATACAGATAAACTCGACTTAATGCAACAAATACATAATTTGGCACAGACTCTAGCAATAGTTTTAATGAGCAACCCTACAAATCGTCTAAAAATTGCATGAAATTCATGTACTCATTCACACTCCCAAATATATTCTTATAAATAAATAAATAAATATTCTTATATGTTTTTCAAAGATTCTGGAACTGATTTTCAATTACAAAAATCACAAAACTGTAAATGGGATATTCAGTTGTTGTTGTTGTTGTTATTGTTGTTGTATATGTTTGTTATATTTGTTATATAGGCTGCATTAGGACTAACAATATACAACAGTATTTACCTGCTCATAGTTTATAACCTAGAACAATATGATGAAATATCTACTGACTGTAATACAAGGGGTAAAAAAGTGATATGTCTTAGAATCTGTTTAGCAATAAGGTATCTGTACCGTATAAGACAGCAGGCATGTAAAATGCCATTTTCTCTCAGATGGCAAACCGATTTAGAATATATTTTGAATTGTGACTTGTGACTAGTTCACTCGAGCATCAATAAATTTGCAATGACTATGTTGGAGATGAAATCTCTCGTGTTTTGTTCACAGCAGATCCTCCTCCTCCCTAGCAGCTGTTGCCTGGAGGCATCTCTTGTCTGCAATGTTTTCAGATGCTGCATGCATGTTATTTTTCACCCATGTACAAAGACTACCTCTCACCAGAAGTTATGTTCTATACTAGTTTGTCAATGCCAATTCAGTAATCTGCATCTGTTATCATGAAATCTCCTGCCTGCCCCCCAAGGAATTCTGACTAATCCCACCCACTCCTGCAAACACTACTAAAATGAAATGAATATTTCCTAAAATCTACACAATTTAATAATTCAAACCAGAGCAACACTGAAAAGGGTAAAATATTTCTTCAAAATAAATGAATGAGTATGGTGGATGCATCACATTGCACCGTCTGAGCACTGCACTGAGTCCAAAATACTCCCATGTTATTTAAGCCTGCCTGTTCCCAGGATATTTTTGTTGTGCCCTGTAAGTCCTCTAAGCTACAACTTTTATACAGTCAGACATGTTCTACCTACATTCATAAACACAACCATTGTACAGTATGTGCTCCCTCTACTTAAATTCCTACTCCCTCTACCTACCAGCTGTTGCCTGGAGGCAGGCTTGTCTGCAGTCTGCAAGCTTCTTCAGATGCTGCATGCATGTTATTTTTCACCTGTGTATAAAGACTACCTGTCACCAGTAGTTATGTTCTGCACTAGTATGTCTATGCCAATTCACTAATTATAAGTTATCCAACCAAGCTACCGCTGTTGGGCCCTTAACCCTCTCTGCTCCATAGGTGCTCATATCTCTGCTTTTTGCAGATGATGTGGTCCTGTTGGCTTCATCAATCTGTGACTTACAGTATGCGCTGGGATGGTTTGCAGCTGAGTGTGAAGTGGCTGGGATGAGAATCAGCACCTCCAAGTCCGTGGCCATGGCGCTCAGCTGGAAATGAGTGGAGTGCCTACTTCGGGTCAGGAGGGGAGTTGCTACCTAAAGTGGAGGAGTTTAAGTATCTTGGGGTTTTGTTCATGAATTAGGGTAAGGGGGAGCAGGAGTTGGACAGATGGATCGGGGCAGCGTCAGCCGTGATGCGGACCCTAAACCGGTCTGTTGTGGTAAAGAGAGAGCTGAGCCAAAAGGCAAAGTGCTAAATTTACTGGTCCATCTACATTCCCACTTTCACCTATGGTCACGAGCTGTGGGTAGTGACCGAAAGAATAAGATCATAGATACAAGTGGTAGAAATTAGTTTTCTCCGCAGGGTGGCTGGGCTCTCTCTTAGAGACAGGGTCATTCGGCAGAGACTCAGAGTAGAACCGCTGCTCCTCCACATCGAAAGGAGTCAGTTGAGGTGGTTTGGGCACCTTGTTAGGATGTCCCCTGGATGCCTCCCAAGGGAGGTTCTCTGGGCATGCCCCACCGGGAGGAGACCCCGGGGCAGACCCAGGACACACTGGAGAGCTTACATCTCTTGGCTGGCCTGGGAACACCTTGGTATTCCCCCAGAAGAGCTGGTGGAGGTAGCCAGGAAGAGGGAAGTCTGGGCTGCTCTGCTTAGGCTGTTACCCCCATGACCCGGATCTGGATAAGTGGTAGAAAATGGATGGATGGGCTACTGCTGTTGGGCCCTTAACCCTCTCTGCTCCATAGGTGCTGTAGCATGGTTGACCCTTTACTTTGATTCCAACTTCCTAACAAACTGGGATCTCTCTCTCTCTCTCTCTCTCTCTCTCTCTCTCTCTCTCTCTCTCTCTGGTGCTCTGCCAGTGGCAGGTTCAGTCCCTTATATTCTGTCAAAGGCTTGCCTCTTAACTTGTGCATAAGAGCACCCATCCTTTTTTTCTGTCTAACATTCCGACTCTTTGGCTGAAGGTTTTGGACATCAACTCTTTTCTTTTAGAAAAGACATCCTTCGCTTGTGCCATCCTTGATCTGATATCTCTCTCGCAGTAGTCATCTTGAATTAGAATACTTACAAAGTAGTTAAACTGCATCACCTGGTTTAACTTCTTTCCCTTGAGAAGGATCTCAAACTGTTCACCAGGCCTCTTACTAATCAGGCTTTCGTCTAAACGGGGGAACAGGGGCGCTGCGCCCTCTTACTCTCGGCGTGCGCCCCCTTACCGACTCCGTGAAAACATCCCAGCAACACTACGTGACAATATGTCTGATCATCAAATACGTTATAATTGCTCCAAAAATATTCCAATCATAGTAGATACACCGCCAGACGGTGCAAAACAATCCGAATTGGCGTTTTCCAGACTGAGGCGCCATGTTGTTTAGTTGTTTACTTGTCGCGGCTGCTCTCGCGAGATTTGACATGGGTTACATACAAGGTCAGCTGACTTGTAGAGCGAGATTTCTCGAGACTGAATGACCTTTCACCCACCGGCGCGGGAGCTTTTGACAGAAGTAGTTCGCGAGTTGTTTTTGTTGACACTTGGGCATTTAAGGATGTCATCCCGTGGCACGAAATGGAAGAAAGCCAAAGACTGTCTGGGGCAGAAGAAGATTACTTCTTTCTTTTTCAATGTTGACAGACAATTTGTTACAATTTCCCTCTCAGATAGCCTCAGAATGTCCCATTGGAGCATTTTTCAAAGGCTTTGCACGGCGGGGGGGGACAACCGGCACCATCCCCCCCCCCGCTTCACTCCCTCGCCATGGTGAGTGCCCTCATACTAAATTTTTCTAGAAAAAACCCTGCTAATCTTCATGACCTTTGTATTCTTGTGGTTTATTCTCATGCCATACTGCTCGGCATCCTCATTCATTTTGGTCATCATGCACTGGAGCCCCTCACCAGTACTGGCTATTGTTGCCTGGTCATCTGCATACCTTACTGTCTTGATGAGCCAGCCACCCACGCAAATGCCTTTATCCAAAACTAATAATGCCGCTGTCAGCATGACTACTGCATAAATGTTAAACAGAAGTGGTGACAGAGAGCAGCTTTGCCTTGTTCCACATCCAATCACTGCTGGCTCTGCAACACCATCCTTCATTCTCACAGTAGCGCTTTGCCCCATATATAAATCTCCGATCAACCTCCAATCATGCCAGTCCACACCAGGGTTCCTCAACACATCCAGGAATTTTATCCATTCCACCCTGTTGAAGACTTTCTTGTAGTCTATGAAGCACACGTACATTTCCTGCTTGTGCTCAATACACTGAGTAGACTCATGACAGCTTTGGCCTCCTTTGTACCAACCCCTTTCTGAAATCTAAATTGGACATTTCTGGTTCCAACATTCTTCCATTTCCACCTCTCCTCCATCTTGTCCAATATCTGCTTGGTCATCCAAGGCTGCTTGGCTTTTCTCCTTGCTTCATAGCCAATGTTATCCACAGCACCCTTTAAAACCACATTTTAAAGGCAGTTCCAGGTATTCTCTACAGTGTTATTACTCATAGATTCGGTTTCACCCTGAGGTATTTATCCACGTCTTCTGCAAATTTGACATGAGATTTACTTTTCAGCTTTTCCCTGTTCCATTTCTGGATCTTCTTTCTGCCAACAATTTTCTTTAGTCTTATCTTTGCTTTCATAACAACCAGGTTATGATACGAGTCTCAGTCAGCTCCTGGATATGCTACAACATTCTTCACACTATTACAATACCTCTCTCTAACTATGATGTAATCAATCTGTATGTGCCTGGTATCACCTGGAGACTTCCACGTGTACCTCCTTCTCAAATTATGCTCAAAACAAGTATTTGCAATAGATAGATTTTTGCGTTTGCAGAACTCTGTTAACATTTCCCCATTTTCATTTCTTTCACCAAGACCAAAATGACCTATAGCCACACTGTCACTCCCTTCTCCAACCACTGCATTCCAATCACCTAAGAGAATCAAATAGCCCTTACCCTTTCCAGCTTCATAGTGACTTCAACAACTGGGATTTGTGAAGAAAATTATTTCACTGCATTGTAATGTATATGTGACAAATAAACAATTCTTCTTTAAATCCTAACTTAATGCAAAAGCTTCATTTCATTTACCCCACCACACACCACCACCATCATAAGAGTTCCTCCTATACAAATACAAACATTAATCACTGAAATTATCATATAAAGCAGAAAAAAAACCCTTCTCAGCCTTTGCAGGTTTTTTTTTTTTTTGGGGGGGGGACGTGGATACTTTTCTAAATACTGTAACCAGTTGCTAAGCAACTCCAAGGATCTGGTAGCTACCGTATGGCCATCACTGCTGTGCTCTAGTAGTAGTCTACTGTTGAGGAGCTCAATATAATAAATAAGTGCATGACATAAGAAGGATGCAGTGTTTTTATACCCATTCGAAGCAATAAGCATATTTGTTCAACAAGAACAAGAAAAAAAAACTCATAGAGTAGTGGTTTTATTGATCTAGAAAAAAATTATAATGGCATGTTCATTGAGCAGATACTGTGATGTTACATGTCTCTGTGTTTAGAGTTTCTCTACTGTTCATTGTCTTTGCAGTGATCACTGTACACTAATTGCATGAAGTATTGCACTGTAAAATATTTGAACAGGCAGAGTGAGTTTTAAAATCAGCCAGTAATGGGTAGCCTGAAATTAAAATAAAATCATAATTCTGCTGATCTCTGAAGTCTTTGGTCTGTTATTAAAATAAGTACTTTGACAACCAGGCTCTCTCTGCTTGGTCAGTGTTTGGAGGAGCCAAAACAGTCTCTCTTGTGTACAGTGGTGCAGGAACATTACATTATTTGTCTTGTAGAAATAATTCTAATGATAGGATACAATATATGTGTGGAAAGGTTGGGAGAAAGACCAACAACTGAAATTCGTCCACTTGCATTATAGGATAAGGGTTTTTTTTTAATCCTAATCAATATTGCAAGCTAGGGTCAAAATACAGGTAGATAGGGTAGATGTGGGAAATTCATTATTGAAAACACACACACACAAAAAAAAAAAAACCCTCGAGGTCAGAATAAAAAAAAAAGTTAAAAACATGGCTTAGGACAGAAAGGATATATATATATATATATATATATATATATATATATATATATATATATATATATATATATATATATATTTTTTTTTTTTTTCATTTAGCAAATGCTTTGATCAAAAGCAAGTTAACCTTCGATGTCTTCAGATTACAGTGCCCAAAGGCTATGAAACTATAAATAAAAATAAGGAACTAGTAACCAGGGAAACTAGAGGTAGGCATTAAAGAAACAAGAACTCAAGGACACTAGAGAACTGAAAACTTTGAAGCATGGCTTAAAAATGCTGTTGTCCTCCACTTTAGTATACAAAAAGTATACTGTAGGGGCCTTTCACATGATGTCATTGTAACTGCGGATTTGGTTATGCGGCCGTTATGCGGCAAGCTTGGTGTTTGACAACAACCAGCACAGTAGCAGTACGTGAGCGATTGTAAGCCCAATTCAGTAAACATCTACAGATAAACTTGTAGAAGTTACATCTAAAAGAACAATGCCTTTAGGGCTTTTGGATATAATAACAGACATGGAGATAAACCTGGTTTAACTTTTCACCACTTCCAGGCAAACCCAGAAAGATGAGCAAAATGGCGAGTTGCAGTTAAACAGGAAGACTGGACGCCAACAAAGCACTGCCGTGTGTGTGGAGAACATACCAGGTTAGTGTGAAAACACTGTGCATCTGTTATTTCTCCTAATAGTTTTAGGTTTTTTTAGTTATAAAAATCCCATAGATCTAGAGATAGCTGAGGTATGTTCAAGTTAACATTCAACAAGTTCATAAGTTGGTATAACATGAACAGAACTTTGGTCTAGATAGTAAAGCTTTTATCACTTTGTATGGTCTGGCACTACTCGGTACAGTCTACTGGTGCATAAACAAGCGTGTCATACTTAGCAACTCTACTGCACTGCAAAAAAAAAACAAAAAAAATGGCAAAGGCCAAATGTATAAACGTTAAAATGTATATCTGGATGTGGGCTTTGGACATGATATATTTTATTAGACCGAATGCTTGGCTAGACTAGCAGCATGTTTGTTATGTACTGATAATGTACATGAGGCTAAACACCATAAAATATGCTAGATATAGGCCCTGGCTTGTTTATTACTATTAGAAGACCATGTTTGAGCTTACCTTTGTCACAATAAGGCATTTTTCTTTATCAGGAATTTCCCTTAACATTCTGGCATGAAACTTGCCTCGAAATATTGGTAGGCACCTGTACTTTTGTATGACTTTAGCATCTCTAGCATATTTAGAAGTCCCAAATACTAAATCGGTCAGGATATCGTAGTATCCCAAATCCAGTAGCTGGTTTACTGTACACTTTTCAAGTGCATTAAATACATTTCTGTTTAAATTATATGGATCTGTGATGCCTGCATATTTCAGCTTTTTGATGTAATGCAATCTGCTGGTATAATTGACATTTTTTACTCATTTCAGAGAGATTGTACTGACTGCAGTCATCTCAATTTTCATTATTAACTGTCGCGGCCATGTTTCTTTGTTTGCTCAGCAATATGGTGGATGCTATGTGATTAAACAAAAATCTGTGATGTCAGTGAAAAGCCCCGATAGCTGCCTTACAGGTACTGTACCTAAAATCATTGGCCATTTTTGTCATGTAAACCCACCATGTTGGTCACCATACAGTTATATACAGTGGTGCTTGAAAGTTTGTGAACCCTTTAGAAATTTCTATAGTTCTGCATAAATATGACCTAAAACATCATCAGATTTTCAAACAAGTCCTAAAAGTAGATAAAGAGAACCCAGTTAAACAAATGAGACAAAAATATTATACTTGGTCATTTATTTATTTATTGAGGAAAATGATCCAATATTACATATCTGTGAGTGGCAAAAGTATGTGAACCTTTCCTTTCAGTATCTGGTGTGAACCCCTTGTGCAGCAATAACTGCAACTAAACATTTCCAGTAACTGTTGATCAGTCCTGCACACCGGCTTGGAGGAATTTTGTCCCATTCCTCCGTACAGAACAGCTTCAGCTCTGGGATGTTCGTGGGTTTCCTCAGATGAACTGCTCACTTCAGGTCCTTCCACAACATTTTGATTGGATTAAGGTCAGGACTTTGACTTGGCCATTCCAAAACATTAACTTTATTCTTCTTTAACCATTCTTTGGTAGAACGACTTGTGTGCTTCGGGTCGTTGTCTAACTGCATGATCCACCTTCTCTTGAGATTCAGTTCATGGACAGATGTCCTGACATTTTCCTTTAGAATTTGCTGGTATAATTCAGAATTCATTGTTCCATCAATGATGGCAAGCCGTCCTGGCCCAGATGCAGCAAAACAGGCCCAAACCATGACACTACCACCACCATGTTTCACAGCTGGGATAAGGTTCTTATGCTGGAATGCAGTGTTTTCCTTTCTCAAAACATTACGCTTCTCATTTAAACCAAAAAGTTATATTTTGGTCTCATCCATCCACAAAACATTTTTTACCAAGTATAATACTTTTGTCTCATTTGTTTAACTGGGTTCTCTTTATCTACTTTTAGGACTTGTGTGAAAATCTGATGATTTAGGTCATATTTATGCAGAAATATACAAAATTCAAAAGGGTTCACAAACTTTCAAGCACCACTGTAATTGCTTACTGTAGCCCATTGTTTAACTCTACTGAGTCAGTGAATAGAAGGAATCACCACTGACCTATGGTGAGGTATTTGATAATTATGCTTATAAAGGTTGTTTCACAATCATGGTTGTCTTTTTAAATAGCACCAAACTCCTGCAACCAGGTCCAGTATACACATCAATCAGCCATAAAATTAAAAACACTGAGAGGTGAAGTGAATTACATTGATTATGTTGTTAATTAACCAATTCACCTAACCTGCATGTCTTTGGACTGTGGGGGAAACCGGAGTACCCAGAGAAAACCCACGCAGACACAGGGAGAACATGCAAACTCCACACAGAAAGGCTCCCATTGGCCACTGGGCTTGAACCCAGAACCTTTTTGTTGTGAGGCAACAGTGCAAATCACTACACCACTGTACCACCCCAGTTACTGAGAAATGAATGAATGGATGAATGAATGAATGAATGAATGAATGAATGAATGAATGTAATGCCATGACATCTTATCTCCACTCTGTCCTTCACAAAAACCAAGCTGTCCAGATCTCCAGCCAAAATCAGAGGGTTTCTTCTTTTTCCCCATTGCTTCACAAATCACAATCATCAGCTGACGGTGTTATTTGCCCTCTCAAACAGTTCAGAAAAAGAAGAAACCAAGTCAAGAAGCCTTTATTTGTCACATGTACACTCAAGCACAGACTTAAGCACGCAGTGAATTTTAAAGGAACAGTCCACCGTATTTCCATAATGAAATATGCCCTTACCTGAATTGAGACGAGCTGCTCCGTACCTATCCGAGCTTTGCGCGACCTCCCAGTTAGTCAGACGCAGTCCGACGCGCTGTCACTCCTGTTAGCAATGTAGCTAGGCTCAGTATGGCCAACGGTATTTTTTGGGGCTGTAGTTAGATGTGACCAAACTCTTCCGCGTTTTTCCTGTTTACATAGGTTTATATGACCAGTGATCTGAAACAAGTTCAGTTACACAAATTGAAACGTAGCGATTTTCTATGCTATGGAAAGTCCGCACTATAATGACAGGCGTACTAACACCTTCTGCGCGCTTCGGCGATCTGCCGAAGCGCGCAGAAGGTGTTAGTACGCCTGTCATTATAGTGCGGACTTTCCATAGCATAGAAAATCGCTACGTTTCAATTTGTGTAACTGAACTTGTTTCATATCACTGGTCATATAAACCTATGTAAACAGGAAAAACGCGGAAGAGTTTGGTCACATCTAACTACAGCCCCAAAAAATACCGTTGGCCATACTGAGCCTAGCTACATTGCTAACAGGAGTGACAGCGCGTCGGACTGCGTCTGACTAACTGGGAGGTCGCGCAAAGCTCGGATAGGTACGGAGCAACTCGTCTCAATTCAGGTAAGAGCATATTTCATTATGGAAATACGGTGGACTGTTCCTTTAACCTCTGCATTTAATGTATCTGAAACAGTGAACACACACAGTGGGCAGTCATACTAACAACATCCGAGGAGCAGTTGGGGGTTAGGTGCCTCATTCAAGGCCACCTCAGTCAAAGGCTGCCCCATGTTAACCTAACTGCATGTCTTTGAACTGTGGGGGAAACCAGAGCACCCAGAAGAAACCCACACAGACATGGGGAGAACATGCAAACTCCACAGAAAGACTCCCATCGGCCACTGGGCTCGAACCCAGCACCTTCTTGCTGTGAGATGACAGTGCTAACCACTACACCACCATGCTGCCCATTGTTGTATCTATCTGTCTATGTACCAAGACAACTCCTCTTGGCAAGACAATCTGCCTGAGTAAAATTACAACCACGATTCCAAAAAAGTTGGGACAAAGTACAAATTGTAAATAAAAACGGAATGCAATGATGTGGAAGTTTCAAAATTCCATATTTTATTCAGAATAGAACATAGATGACATATCAAATGTTTAAACTGAGAAAATGTATCATTTAAAGAGAAAAATTAGGTGATTTTAAATTTCATGACAACAACACATCTCAAAAAAGTTGGGACAAGGCCATGTTTACCACTGTGAGACATCCCCTTTTCTCTTTACAACAGTCTGTAAACGTCTGGGGACTGAGGAGACAAGTTGCTCAAGTTTAGGGATAGGAATGTTAATGCATTCTTGTCTAATGTAGGATTCTAGTTGCTCAACTGTCTTAGGTCTTTTTTGTCGCACCTTCCGTTTTATGATGCGCCAAATGTTTTCTATGGGTGAAAGATCTGGACTGCAGGCTGGCCAGTTCAGTACCCGGACCCTTCTTCTACACAGCCATGATGCTGTAATTGATGCAGTATGTGGTTTGGCATTGTCATGTTGGAAAATGCAAGGTCTTCCCTGAAAGAGATGTCGTCTGGATGGGAGAATATGTTTCTCTAGAACCTGGATATACCTTTCAGCATTGATGGTGTATTTCCAGATGTGTAAGTTGCTCATGCCACACACACTAATGCAACCCCATACCATCAGAGATGCAGGCTTCTGAACTGAGCGCTGATAACAACTTGGGTCGTCCTTCTCTTCTTTAGTCTGAATGACACGGCGTCCCTGATTTCCATACAGAACTTCAAATTTTGATTCGTCTGACCACAGAACAGTTTTCCACTTTGCCACAGTCCATTTTAAATGAGCCTTGGCCCAGAGAAGACGTCTGCGCTTCTGGATCATGTTTAGATATGGCTTCTTCTTTGAACTATAGAGTTTTAGCTGGCAACGGCGGATGGCACAGTGAATTGTGTTCACAGATAATGTTCTCTGGAAATATTCCTGAGCCCATTTTGTGATTTCCAATACAGAAGCATGCCTGTATGTGATGCAGTGCCGTCTAAGGGCCCGAAGATCACGGGCACCCAGTATGGTTTTCCGGCCTTGACCTTTACGCACAAAGATTCTTCCAGATTCTCTGAATCTTTTGATGATATTATGCACTGTAGATGATGATATGTTCAAACTCTTTGCAATTTTACACTGTCGAACTCCTTTCTGATATTGCTCCACTATTTGTCGGCGCAGAATTAGGGGGATTGGTGATCCTCTTCCTATCTTTACTTCTGAGAGCCGCTGCCACTCCAAGATGCTCTTTTTATACCCAGTCATGTTAATGACCTATTGCCAATTGACCTAATGAGTTGCAATTTAGTCCTCCAGCTGTTCCTTTTTTGTACCTTTAATTTTTCCAGCCTCTTATTGCCGCTGTTCCAACTTTTTTGAGATGTATTGCTGTCATGAAATTTCAAATGAGCCAATATTTGGCATGAAATTTCAAAATGTCTCACTTTCGACATTTGATATGTTGTCTATGTCCTATTGTGAATACAATATCAGTTTTTGAGATTTGTAAATTATTGCATTCCGTTTTTATTTACAATTTGTACTTTGTCCCAACTTTTTTGGAATCAGGGTTGTAAATCAAGGTGCTGTTAAAGCAGATAAATTAGTTCTCTGGTGCAATATTGGGTCAGAGTTAAAAGTCATACTCCTCTAGCCCCTGGCAAGAAATACAGTACTTTTTAGCAGGAACTTTGTAGATTATGGGTTCTTAAACTGAAATATATACAGTAAAATGTCAAAATATCTGTAACGAGTGTCTCAGCCTCTATGGTGAATCCTCAGAAACATTGCAATGACTTCACATTTAATTATTCATTAAAAATAGCAATATTTGCTCCCTTAGAATATATATATATATATATATATATATATATATATATATATATATATATATTGTTTTTTTTTTTATGCAACAAAAATCCAATCAAGCCTGTTCTGAATGAAAAAAATAAAGATTGACTATCATTACCTAGGTTTCCATTGCAGTTTTTCTAACAATAGAAGTGATATTTTTGAAATTTTCAACAAAGCACAATTGTTGAATAGTTTGGGTTTCCATTAAGTGATGTTAAAGCTGGGTTTTCTCTTCTCGTGACAGTTTCTCCTCTCACAATAGCTCTTACAGAGTTTTCTTTTTTTCAGAACGATAACATTTCCATTTTGTCATGTTATGCATCTGACTTAAATGTGGAAAATGCGTTTCCATTTCAATTTTGTAAATTATTGATTTATCAAATCATCTGAAAAAATGACCTCATGTGAGTGTAAAAACATTTTTGTGATATTTGAGAGAATTTTTTTTTCGAATTGACATGTTTCCATCACTCATTTTTAAGTTTGCTTTTTCAAATTAAGCATTAAGCAGGTTAACCCTAATCCGCGCAGACTCCAGCACTATGTCCATCCATCCATCCATCCATCCAATCATTATCTGTAACCGCTTATCCTGTGCATGGTCGCAGGCAAGCTGGAGCCTATCCCAGCTGCCTATGGGTGAGAGGTGGGGTACACCCTGGGCAAGTCGCCAGGCCATCACAGGGCTGACACATAGACAAAAACAACCATTCACACCTATGGTCAATTTAGAGCTACCAATTAACTTAACCTGCATGTCTTTGGACTGTGGGGGAAACTGGAGCACCCAGAAGAAACCCACGCAGACACAGGGAAAACATGCAAACTCCACACAGAAAGGCCCTCATCGGCTGCTGGGCTCAAACCCAGGACCTTCTTGCTGTGAGGTGACAGTGAAGTTTCCACTACACCACTGCCCAGCACTACATAGTTTGTAATATTTTTTTTATTTTACCATTTTTTTTTTTTTGTCTGCTATATTAGGTAGTTGTCACTCACCAGGTTGTCACTCCACACACTGACACATAGACACATTGTTTTGCATGCATTGATAGATTTTCATTTGAGGTCCATGTGGACCCCAGCCGGACTCTCTAATTTTCAGCTATTTTTCGCCATACTTTATTCAAACAATATACTCACCAACATTAACAGGTTTCATTTCATTATTTTTGAATAGTTTGTTGCAGATACCAAGGATGTTAAAAAAAAGAAGGAGAGAGCTCACAATTAGCACCTGCTGTGCACCTTTGTTTTGCCCTGCTAGATCCCGCTGTGTTCCATTGTCCGCATACCCCGGCAGCATCTCTTTGTATCAGATGTTCGCCACCACTTGGACTCCAGTGCTCAAGAGAGTAATTTTGATAACTCAGCCAAATGTATGCTTTACCTGTACATCTTTATTATATTTTCTTCTACCTTATTATCAAAGTAGCACTAGGATGTGACAACACCCTTCTGTAGACTTGATGTAGCACAAAAATTTGTGGAAAAAGTCAAAAAATGTGAAAATATTGTGTATTTCTTTTTTTTTTTCCTAGAATAAAAACACTATGACCAGCAAAAAAAAAATTCTGCTTTTGCTGTGGACTTTCAAGTTCACACTTCATTCAAACAAATTTTGAGGCAGTTGTATACTGAATATAGATACAAAGTACATGACATAGTGTTGGGGTCCCTGTGGACCTCAGGCCAGATTAATCAGTCTGGGCATGTGTATCATCTCATCTCATCTCATCTCATCTCATCTCATCTCATCTCATCTCATCTCATCTCATTATCTGTAGCCGCTTTATCCTGTTCTACAGGGTCGCAGGCAAGCTGGAGCCTATCCCAGCTGACTACAGGCGAAAGGCGGGGTACACCCTGGACAAGTCGCCAGGTCATCACAGGGCTGACACATAGACACAGACAACCATTCACACTCACATTCACACCTACGGTCAATTTAGAGTCACCAGTTAACCTAACCTGCATGTCTTTGGACTGTGGGGGAAACCAGCACCCGGAGGAAACCCATGCGGACACGGGGAGAACATGCAAACTCCGCACAGAAAGGCCCTCGCCAGCCACAGGGCTCGAACCCAGACCTTCTTGCTGTGAGGCGACGGCGCTAACCACTACACCACCGTGCCGCCCGCATGTGTATCAGTGAGGGTTAATGGAAACACAGCTTTTGACAAACTTGTCAGTCTTTCTGCATTTGGTTCAATCTTCAGTGGAGACCTTTGGAGATACCAAGCCATCATGCACACCAGGCACAAGTTAAAAAAAAAATTGCTTGATTTGGCACAATATCTACAGGCAATATTGAGCTCAAAGCAGCTGAACACAGCAGCATTAAACAAACAGAGATCAATCCTCCAGAATGGGCAATAATTAGCAAAAGACTGCATTAAAGAACTGTGAACCATTGTAAGCTACAGTAGAGAAAAGAACTAAGAAATGTTGCAGTATCCTCAAGGGCTCACACTAAATACAGTAACAGAAAGCTGACTTTTTTTTTTTTAAAGCTACATAAACAGCTATATTCAGTAATGAAAGTGTTGAGCAGTAATTTATGCATTTCTAATTAATAATATGTTTCACATCATGAATCCACACCTGACACTCCAACATTAGCTATTAACAAGCACCAAATTAATAGTTTCCTTTGCTAATCTGGCCATTACTTCCTATTGGTCCACCAGCAGTTTGATATGAATCCAACTGGTATACTTGATGTCTGTTCTACTGAATTGTTCAAAGATTCCTGAAGAATTCCTGATTTTCTGACAAAAGAAACAGATGCTCATGTATGCAGTGATTTTACTTTCCATAAAGTATTTCTTACTTGGTTTTTGCATAATGTCTTGTGCATTGTGATTTTATCTACACTAAGAAAACAATTCTTTTTTTTTTTTTTGCTTTCCACTGATCAAGAATAAACCTCAAAGCTGTGTTTGAAGTATTTGGATGCTGTGATGTGTGTAATGGAAATGCTTGCTCAGGCATCTGGATTTAACCCAAACACTCTGGGAGGAGTCAAACCAAAAGACTCAAATGATGTTGGGAATGAATGGTATAACTTTCATGATTGACACAAATATTTCAGTGTGTGATAATGCCCATTCATTCATTGATTCATTGATTCATTCATCTTCAACCACTTTACCCTGGTCAGGGTCATATGGGATCTCGACTCAAAATGTGTGCTTGAATGATCCTAGGAGCTATGTTGTCGGGGGCATTATGCCCCTGTTAGGGTCTCCCAAGACAGACAGGTCCTAGGTGACAGGCCAGACCAAGAGCAGTTCACCAAAACCCTTATGGATAATAAAAGGTCAAGGACTGTGATGTCGCCCGGTATGGCGCAGCCGGGGCCCCACCCTGGAGCCAGGCCCAGGGTTGGGGCTCGTATGCGAGTGCTTGGTGGCCGGGCCTTTGCCCACGGGGCCCGGCCAGGCTTAGCCCGAAGCGGTGACGTGGGCCCGACCTCCTGTGGGTTCACCACCCACAGAGGTAGCCGTAGGGGGCCGGGGCAGTGTGGATTGGGCGGCAGTCGAAGGCAGGGGCCTCGATGACCTGATCCCCAAACACAGCAGCTAGCTGTTGGGACATGGAATGTCACTTCGCTGGGGGGGAAAGAGCCTGAGCTTGTGCGGGAGGTTGAGAGGTACCAGCTAGAGATAGTCGGGCTCACCTCCATGCACAGCTTGGGTTTCGGAACCCAGCTCCTCGAGAGGGGCTGGACTCTCCACTTCTCTGGAGTCGCCCATGGTGAGCGGCAGCAGGCTGGTGTGGGCTTGCTTATAGCTCCCCAGCTCAGCCGCCATGTGTTGGAGTTTACCCCAGTGAACGAGAGGGTCACCTCTCTGCGCCTTCGGATTGGGGAGAGGGCTCTTGCTGTTGTTTGTGCCTACGGGCCGAATAGCAGTATAGAGTATCCGGCCTTCTTGGAATCCCTGGGAGAGGTACTGAGAGGTGCTCAGACTGGGGACTCCATTGTTCTACTGGGGGACTTCAACGCTCACATGGGTGATGACAGTGACACCTGGAGGGGCGTGATTGAGAGGAACGGCCTCCCCGATCTGAACCCGAGTGGTGTTTTGTTATTGGACTTCTGTGCTAGTCATGGTTTGTCCATAACGAACACCATGTTTGAGCATAGGGGTGTCCATAAGTGCACATGGCACCAGGACACCTTAGGTTGGAGGTCGATGATCGACTTTGTTGTCATTTCATCTGATCTCTGGTCCTATGTCTTGGACACTTGGGTGAAGAGAGGGGCTGAGCTGTCAACTGATCACCACCTGGTGGTGAGTTGGATCTGCTGGCAGAGGAGGAAGCCAGATAGACCTGGCAGGCCCAAACGTATGGTGAGGGTCTGCTGGGAATGTCTGGCCAAGCACTTTGTCGGGGAGGTCTTTAACTCCCACCTCTGGGAGAGCTTCTCCCAGCTTCCCAGGCAGGCAGGGGACATTGAGTCTGAGTGGACCATGTTCTCTACCTCCATTGTAGGCATGGCTGTTCGGAGCTGTGGCCGCAAGGCCTCCGGTGCCTGTCATGGCAGCAATCCCCGAACCCGGTGGTGGACACCGGAAGTAAGGGATGCCGTCAAGCTGAAGAAGGAGTCCTATTGGGCCATGTTGGCCTCCGGGACTCCTGAGGCAGCTGACGGGTATCAGCAGGCCAGGCGTGCCACAGCTCGGGCAGTTGCAGAGGCAAAAACTTGGAACTGGGAGGAGTTCAGTGAGGCCATGGAGGAGGACTATCGGTCAGCCTTGAAGAAATTCTGGCAAACCATCCGGAACCTCAGGAGGGGGAAGCAGTACTCTGTCAACACTGTTTACAGTGCAGGTGGGGAGCTGTTGACCTCGACTGGGGACATTGTCGGGCGGTGGAAGGAATACTTCGAGGATCTCCTCAATCCCACCGTCACATCTTCCATTGAGGAAGCAGAGGCTGATGACTCAGAGGTGGACTCGTCCATTACCAAAGCCGAAGTCACTGAGGTGGTTTGCAAGCTCCTTGGTGACAAGGCACTGGGAGTGGATGAGATCCACCCTGAGTATCTCAAGTCTCTGGATGTTGTGGGGCTGTCTTGACTGACATGCCTCTGCAACATCGCGTGGCAGTTGGGGACAGTGCCTCTGGAGTGGCAGACTGGGGTGGTGGTCCCTCTTTTTAAGAAAGGGGACCAGAGAGTGTGCTCCAATTATAGGGGAATCACACTTCTCAGCCTCCTCAGGAAGGTTTACTCCAGGGTACTGGAGAGGAGAATTCGGCCAATAGTCGAACCTCGGATCCAGGAGGAACAATGCGGTTTTCGTCCTGGTCCTGGAACACTGGACCAGCTCCATACTCTTCATAGGGTGCTCAAGGGTTCATGGGAGTTTGCCCAACCAGTCCACATGTGCTTTGTGGATCTGGAGAAGGCATTCAACTGTGTCCCTCATGGTATTCTGTGGGGGGTGCTTCGGGAGTATGGGGTTCAGGGCTCTTTGCTAAGGGCCGTCCGGTCCCTGTACGAACAGAGCAGGAGTCTGGTTCACATTGCCAGCAGTAAGTCAAACCTGTTCCCAGTGCATGTTGGACTCCAGCAGGGCTGCCCTTTGTCACTGGTTCTGTTCATAATTTTTATGAACAGAATTTCTAGGCACAGCCAGGGGCCGGAAGGAATCCTGTTTGGGAACCACAAGATTTCACCTCTGCTTTTTGCAGATGATGTTGTCCTGTTGGCTTCTTCAAACCAGGACCTTCAGCATGCACTGGGGTGGTTTGCAGTTGAGTGTGAAGTGGCTGGGATGAGAATCAGCACCTCCAAGTCCGAGGCCATGGTTCTCAACTGGAAAAGGGTGGCTTGCCCTCTCCAGGTTGGTGGAGAAGTCCTGCCTCAAATGGAGGAGTTTAAGTATCTCGGGATCTTGTTCACGAGTGAGGGAAGGATAGAGTGTGAGATCGACAGGTGGATTGGTGCAGCCTCCACAGTGATGCGGTCGCTTTACCGGTCTGTCCTGGTGAAGAAGGAGCTGAGTCAAAAGGTGAAGCTCTCGATTTACGGGTCGATCTATGTTCCAACTCTCACCTATGGTCATGAGCTTTGGGTAATGACTGAAAGAACAAGATCGTGGATACAAGCAGCCAAAATTAGTTTCCTTCGCAGGGTGGCTGGGCGCTCCCTTAGAGATAGGGTGAGAAGCACAGTCACTCGGGAGGAGCTTGGAGTAGAGCCGCTGCTCCTCCACATCAA
Organism: Neoarius graeffei; assembly: GCF_027579695.1. Lineage (NCBI taxonomy): Eukaryota > Metazoa > Chordata > Actinopteri > Siluriformes > Ariidae > Neoarius > Neoarius graeffei. The sequence goes on along the minus strand of NC_083571.1, from coordinate 111,345,098 downwards.
GAGGAATCAGCTGAGGTAGCTCGGGCATCTCTTTCGGATGCCTCCTGGATGCCTCCCTGGGGAGGTGTTCCAGGCATGTCCCCCCAGGAGGAGGCCCCGGGGAAGACCCAGAACACGCTGGAGGGACTACGTCTCTCAGCTGGCCTGGGAGTGCCTTGGTGTTCTTCCCAAGGAGCTGGCTGAGGTGTCTGGGGAAAGGGAAGTTTGGGCTTCCATGCTCAGACTGCTGCCTCCACGACCCAGCCCTAGATAAGCAGATGAAGATTACATGAGATGAGACAAGGCAATTCCTGTCACTTTCACTACTTAGCAATTTTGTGATTTATGATTTTGTTGTGTTTATGTAGGGCTCGAGTGCAATTCCCTGACCCACAGCTCAAGATCTGGCTGGATTCTGGGATCTGCTACAGCTCTCTGTTGATGATGTCACAGCCAGATTTGATGAGTTACAGAAGATCAAGAGAAATGAGTGGAGAACTGTGGAGGAACCAGAAGAGAAGGCCAGTGCTTTAGATCATGTACTGTATATAGTGACTTTCTAAACCCCCTTACAAAATAGCCTCAGCTTTCATGCTGACTGTAATGTTTGTCTTCATTTCAGTGATCAATAAATAGTAGTCCCCACAGACTGTCCAAATATAAATGGTGACAAAATTCCAAAGTGTGCCACAGGACCAAGACTTGATTAGATTATTATTCACCAAATAATAGAAATAGAATATAGAATAGAATCTAGAATAATCTTGATTAATTATGTTTATAAACATCCATGTGCAAAAATGGCATCAGAATCCAGCAGTACCAGCCCAGGTTCTCAAGTGTTGATGCTGCTACATGTAAGACAACCTTATAGGATCCTTCAACTTCAACTGAGATGGTAATGGAACTGACAAAGATGGTGATACAGATAACAATTATTGAGTAGCAATCACCCTATTAACCAATGTGTTATACTTGAAGATGACCCAACACTCTGGCTGAAATAGCAGTCAGACAAATAGCATTGCTCAATGGATATCTGGATATCACTGCTATGTGAAGACTGGTGAACAGAAGAAGTTACCAACAGGCCTATCTTTAGCCCCTTTTCCACAGCCTGTTCAAGGTGGGAGTCATCCTCCTTTATTCCACCTCATGTTCTGTATAAAACACTCGTATGTGGACCGGGGGGTCCTGTGTTCTTTTGCCTCTGAGTCAGAACAATTGATTGTAACAGAGGCAGGATTGATGTCTATGTAAAAGGGACAGCTGGCATTACAGAACAGGGTTGTGATATGTTTGACACTGACATTCATTTTTGACATTCTGCTGTCCGAGAATGGTGTGAATTTAAACGTCTCCATCTATGGCATCTGCGTACTTTCTGCAACAAATTGCTTCCTACTTCACTTTCTCCTCCAACATATTTCTGATTATGCAGCAAGTTTGCTGGCATTTGAAGAGTGGTTTAAAGGTGTACAGCTAATGCTTGGTTCACACGTTGGCATTTCAGCCTTGTGTATCTACGGCATATCAGGTTATGTGGCAGTAAGAAAGGAACATCACAGCATCGCCAGCTTACATAACTAATACTCTAGGATGCGTAACACAATCTCCTTGTATGCCAGGGCATGGCATATTTTTAAGTCCACACTTAAAAATCCATAGCACATATGTAGCAGCTTTAATACGTCACACATACGTCATGTGTACACCATAAAGATTAAAGCTACACAGCAATGATGCAGCAGGAATGTTGCTCGAACACCTATTATGCTGTGCGAATGCTTTAGTTGACATGTGTCTGATGAAGGTGGCTCCAGGGCTGGCTGGGTGGATGTGGCTGAAGTCTTCCCTTGTCCTTCTTGGGTTCTGACTTTTTTGCTGGCATGATGCTTTCTTGACTGTGACGAATGACGATGAACGCAGCGTGGGGCCCCCTTTTATACCCACCTGTGAACGCCGCAGGTATGCAGCAGTAACGTCACACATAAGAATGAAATGCCATGCCAATGAAAGCAATGAAGTGGTTATGCTGTGGCAATGCATCATATGCCATGCATACGCCTCAGTATGCCATAACTTTACATCCCTTAAGCCCCATACAAACCTCAGATATGCCACAGGAATGCCACAGGAACATCACACATAGTATGCCGTGTACATCACAGGACTTTAATTTTGGACAAAATATGCCTCATTTCTTGGTGTTTGACCCACACGCTGCTTACGTGGCAAGATATGAAACAGTGTGATAGTAGCCTAACAAAAGCAACTCAACACTCAGTTCATCTTCCATTATATGTTGGTATGCTCAAGGTATGTGTGACACGTAGTGTGTTATATGTCACCCTAGATGTCGATGATCAGTTGTGTCATGCGTCACACCTCTGGTTGTAGAGCACCAGCATACTGTGCAAAAACACACACTGGAGTGGCTTGATTTGGTTCAGTATAAACAACCAAAGCTGGAATATTGAGGAATCTTCTTTGTGGCAATATTGCAGAATATCTATGTCAAAAGTGCATTAGATAAATAAGGATTGAAAAAGGGGGAGGGCAATGGCTGTAGAGAACCCCATGCCTGTGTTTGCCCATAAAATAACTAAATCTGCCCTTGATGAGTTGGGAACCATATATGAGACACCAGTCAATCTCAGGGCACCCTGCATACACACTTTCACACACATTCAAACCAAGTACACATCTAAATTAAAGCCGCTAGCAGCCTTGATGGGCCCTCGCACGTGTGGTTCTGCAACCCAGGACATTCCGCCACCCAACAAAACAGTCACATGTCATATATTCATCAAATGTTCAAAGGTGATGCACATGTTGCAAATGCCATGACTGCTTGATGGATGAGAGATAGACAAAGACTGTAAGTGTGTGTGTGTGTGTGTGTGTTGTGAAAATGTACATTTATATATGTACAAAACTATACATGTGTCTCCTCCTTATTTCTATCTCACGCTGTAATCTTAAGTCATCTTAGCTTTCCTGTGTCCTTTGTCGTTTCTCCTTCTCGTATGCTTTATCGGCGGCCTTTTTCTCCTCTTCAGACCGAGGTCGCTTTGTCCCCGTCTCTGGCACTTTCTGTACACCTTTCAGAAAATTCCACATCGCAACGTAGCTTTGGCAGATGTAGACGTAAACAACAACAAAAACACGTGTTTAATTGGGCGAAAATGTGGCCACATCTATTGAATTTGATAACATGATGTGGCAGTGGGGGCATGGCCAACCGTCGGTCTGTGAATGGAGGGTGGAGTCAGGGAAGGTAAGTGGTGGAATCATTGCACCTGATGGGGATTAACCTGTTTTTGTGTGTCTTCCCCAGTGACCGCGCCCTTTAAAAGGAGAGGAGAGCAGAGAAAGGGAGCTCTCCCCAACCAGAACACGTGTGTGTGTGTGTGTGTGTGTGTGTGTGTGTGTGTGTGTGTGTGCGCGCGCGCGCGCGTGCGGCTGGGAAGTGATAAAAGGCTGAAAAGCTAGCAATAAATAGTTCATTGAGAACTCAGTTCTGGCCTGCCGTGCTTCTGTGCTCTACCCACCTGGTCCAATACTACAAGTGATTACCGCGATATTGAACAAGATGCATTATATGCATGCGCAGTAGTGAAAAAAACGACAGCCTGACTCGTACACGATATGATTCGGAATTCTTCGGTAGTTTCCGTCCTGCCGATAAACACATCGATTAACACAGACACGGCACACACTTAATATGTGGTGGCTTTAGTTGACAGTGTGTCTGAATCTTCGCTTCATATATATTTTTTATTTTCAACTGGCCAGCCGGGCTGGCTAGTGACAGGAATTACCTGCCAAATGACAAATTAAGTCGCCTCGGGCGACCGGACCACCACGAATTTCGAGCCCTGGTGTGTGTGTGTGTGTGTGTGTGTTTCTGTGTTGTGAAAATGTACATTTATATATGTACAAAACTATACATGTGTCTCCTCCTTATCTCTATCTCATGCTGTAATCTTAAGTCATCTTAGCTTTCCTGTCTCTGCAGTGTGTGTGTGTGTATGTGTGTGTGTGTGTCTGTTTGTCAGAGGGAGAGAGACAGAGAGAGAGTGTGTGTGTGAGAGTGTGCGCTCATAGTTGTTGCATGTGCATGTGAGTGCATATTTGTGAGAGAGTGTATATGTGTATGCATAAATATGCATATGACTGTGAGTGTGTGTATGAGTGTGTGTGTGTGTGTGTGTGTGTGTGTGTGTGTGTGTGTGTGTGTGTGCTACATGTATATGAGTGCGAGTGTGTTGGTGGCGCTATGTCAGGCATGCCATAGATCAATCCGTCAAAGCATTGAAAATTTTTAGCACATTTCCTGCTTGGCCAGATGGTGATACTGTGCTAGGCATGTGAATTAGATGTGTCAATATCATCAGAATCAGGATATCCAATATTTTGTAAAGTTTCAGATCAATCCATCAATGAATTGAACATTTTTTGCCCATTTCCTGCTTGGCCAGATGGTGGCGCTGTGCTAGGGATCTGAATTACACATGTGAATATCATCACAATCATAATACACAATATTTTGTAAAGTGTCAGATCAGTCAGTTAAGGCATTGCCAATTTCTGGCACATTTCCTGCTTGGCCAGGTGGTGGCGCTATAACAGGCAGGCCCATTGGGTGTCAAGTTATCATAATAATCATAATATCTATTGAAGTAAGAAGTGTCTGACCATACAGTCAATGCACTATGGCTTTCTGACACGTTTCCTGTTTATGTGGCAAGATATTAAAATCATAAGGCCATTTCAACATATTACAAGATATCAAAAATCCCTTCGCAATTTAATATCAGCGACATCTTGGCATCACGTATAACAAATTTCACATGAATCTCATGAACCATCTAGGAGGAGCATGTTAAAATTCATCATGTGTCAAAACACACATATTCAAAACCCTATTCTTTCCTTGGCCAGTTGGTGGCGCTATACCAGACAGGCATATTGGGCATCTAGATGTCATAATAATCACATTCTCTAATAACCTGAAAGGTTTCAGCCAAATCATTAAATGTATTATGACTTCATGACACATTTCCTTTTTATGTGGTGAGTATTAAAATTCATAATATTATCATTTCAACATATTACAACATATCAAAAATCCCTTCGCAATTCAACATCAGAAATATCTTGGCATCATGTTTGCCAAGTTTGACATGAATATGATGAACCGTCTACGAGGGGTACGTTAAAAATGACCATGTGTCCAAATGCATATAAGCCTAATTACCTCATTTCCTGTTGGGCATGGTTAATGCAATGTATATATGAAAGTTTTTCATCTTGGGACGAACTACATACGTACTGAATTTGGTATGCGTAGCTGAAACTATATGCCAAATCAAGGACTCCACGACATTAGGGGGCGCAATGAAGTCCCTGGGCCCTGCCTGGGGCCAAATGTTTGTGGCTGAGAAGTGGTTACAATGACTGATGTGTGTATCAAATTTCATGAGTTTTTGTGCATGGGAAATGCCTCAAAAAAAGCCAAGCGCGACAGAAAAATAATCTCATCTCATCTCATTATCTGTAGCCGCTTTATCCTTCTACAGGGTCGCAGGCAAGCTGGAGCCTATCCCAGCTGACTATGGGCGAAAGGCGGGGTACACCCTGGACAAGTCGCCAGGTCATCACAGGGCTGACACATAGACACAGACAACCATTCACACTCACGGTCAATTTAGAGTCACCAGTTAACCTAACCTGCATGTCTTTGGACTGTGGGGGAAACCGGAGCACCCGGAGGAAACCCACGCGGACAACATGCAAACTCCGCACAGAAGGGCCCTCGCCGGCCCCGGGGCTCGAACCCAGGACCTTCTTGCTGTGAGGCGACAGCGCTAACCACTACACCACCGTGCCGCCCAGAAAAAAAAAAATAATAATAATAATTAAAGCCGCTAGAGGCCTTGACGGGCCCTTGCACGTGTGGCTCCGCAACCCAGGACATTCCGCCACCCAACAAAACAGTCACATGTCATATATTCATCAAATGTTCAAAGGTAATGTGCATGTTGCAAATGCCATGACTGCTTGACGGATGAGAGATAGACAGACACAGACTCTAAGTGTGTGTGTGTGTGTGTGTGTGTGTGTGTGTGTTTCTGTGTTGTGAAAATGTACATTTATATATGTACAAAACTATACATGTGTCTCCTCCTTATTTCTATCTCATGCTGTAATCTTAAGTCATCTTAGCTTTCCTGTGTCCTTTGTCATTTCTCCTTCTCGTATGCTTTATCGGCGGCCTTTTTCTCCTCTTCAGACCGAGGTCGCTTTGTCCCCATCTCTGGCACTTTCTGTACACCTTTCAGAAAATTCCACATCGCAACGTAGCTTTGGCAGATGTAGACGTAAACAACAACAAAAACACGTGTTTAATTGGGCGAAAATGTGGCCACATCTATTGAATTTGATAATGTGATGTGGCAGTGGGGGCATGGCCAACCGTCGGTCTATGAATGGAGGGTGGAGTCAGGGAAGGTAAGTGGTGGAATCATTGCACCTGATGGGGATTAACCTGTTTTTTTGTGTCTTCCCCAGTGACCGCGCCCTTTAAAAGGAAAGGAGAGCAGAGAAAGGGAGCTCTCCCCAACCAGAACACATGTGTGTGTGTGTGCGTGCGCGGCTGGGAAGTGATAAAAGGCTGAAAAGCTAGCAATAAATAGTTCATTGAGAACTCAGTTCTGGCCTGCCGTGCTTCTGTGCTCCACCCAATGCCGGGGTGGCCCTATATTTAGCCGGGACCATCCCCGGCCCAAACCATCAATGGTGGCCTGCTTGGAGCATGGGGAAAATAATTTTCACTACTTTTGGTCACTGATCTTATTCTTGCATTAATCATCAATTCAACTGCACTCTGCATTTTCACATGGCAGCCCAGACGCCGACAGCATCGCAGCAGATTAAATAGGCGCTACCAAATAAGGAAATTCTCCCCTCCCCTCTATTGCAGTTGGTTTGGTCCAAGACTCCTCCTCTGTATTGCGGGGAACTTAAACAACATTGGCGCGAAACAGCGCGCGTCAGTGATGGAGGGCAGAAAGAGGCCAGGTGGAACCGAAAGGGCGAAGCTTAAAAAAAGGAAGGAGGTGGCAGCAAAATGTGCCAAATTGACAGATATGTTCTCAAGACCAGCTGGTAGGTTACGAAAGATATGGAGTATGATAACCCTGTTTGTCGATTTTATCAGTCTATGCTAGGCCTATAATGTGTCGATAGTTTGCGATGTCAATTCAGCTTTTTGATGTCATGTGAAATCTCACAATTTACACGGTATAGATGTGGTGTATGTCTTAATTCTAAGAAGAACCGGACATTGCTTTACATCCCAGTTATTAACAATTTTAGATGAACAGGTCCCAAATGTGCTGTTGCGCGTTATTTCCTCATCCAGCCTATTTCATCTCGCTGTCACACCGTGCATTTCCACAGGTGTGCGCACATTGTGGTTATGAACACATAGGCCTAGAAGTCATATTTGATGTTAAATAATTGTTGTTAAATATATAACTTAGAAGAGGTGTATGCGTATGCCAATATTCTAAGCAGAATCGAACACTTGCTTTAGCCTGCATTTCATTTAACCATTTTTGAGTTGCCTAATGCGCCCTCACGCTTTATCTGCCGGTTGCTGAGTACCCAGCATTGTTGATTTGCCATTATTTTCGAGGTGTATGTGGCATGTAATGGTTCAAGTGCACGCGAGAACCTATATTGTTAAAGTGAAGTGAAGTTTACCTGAATTTAAACCAAATAAAAAGCATTGTGAAAGAACAGTTATTTGTTTTATCTTTTTTAATGTACTCAAATTGATGTGAATTAAACTCCCGGACTGAAAACAGGGCCCACTCCGGCCCTGGCTCCACCCACCTGGTCCAATACTACAAGGGATTACCGCGATATTCAACAAGATGCATTATATGCATGCGCAGTAGTGAAAAAAACGACAGCCTGACTCGTACACGATATGATTCGGAATTCTTCGGTAGTTTCCGTCCTGCCGATAAACACATCGATTAACACAGACACGGCACACACTTAATATATGGTGGCTTTAGTTGACAGTGTGTCTGAATCTTCGCTTCATATATATTTTTTTATTTTCAACTGGCCAGCCGGGCTGGCTAGTGACAGGAATTACCTGCCAAATGACAAATTAAGTCGCCTCGGGCGACCGGACCACCACGAATTTCGAGCCCTTGTGTGTGTGTGTGTGTGTGTGTGTGTGTGTGTGTGTGTGTGTTTCTGTGTTGTGAAAATGTACATTTATATATGTACAAAACTATACATGTGTCTCCTCCTTATCTCTATCTCACGCTGTAATCTTAAGTCATCTTAGCTTTCCTGTGTCTGTAGTGTGTGTGTGTGTGTGTGTGTGTGTGTGTGTGTGTGTGTGAACTCTGCATGTACACACACACACAATAATAGTGACCTGCCATCATTGTGCATTTTGCTGCAGACATATAAAAACTCTGCATGTACATTCATATGTCTGCAGCAAAATGCACAATGATGGCAGGTTACTATTATTGTGTGTGTGTGTGTGTGTGTGTGTGTGTGTGTGTGTGTGTCAGAGGGAGAGAGAGAGAGAGAAAGTGTGTGTGTGAAAGAGAGAGAGTGTGCTCATAGATGTTGCGTGTGCAGGTGAGTGCATACTTGAGAGTGTGTATGTGTATGAGTGTGTGTGTGCATATGTGTGTGTGCTACATGTATATGAGTGTGAGTGTGTTGGTGGCGCTATGTCAGGCATGTCATAGATCAATCTGTCAAAGCACTGAAAATTTTTGGCACATTTCCTGCTTGGCCAGATGGTGATACTGTGCTAGGCATGTGATTTAGACGTGTCAATATCATCAGAATCAGGATATCCAATATTTTGTAAAGTTTCAGATCAAACCATCAATGAATTGAACATTTTTCCCCATTTCCTGCTTGGCCAGATGGTGGCACTGTGCTAGGCATCTGAATTACAGATGTGAATATCATCACAATCATAATACACAATATTTTGTAAAGTGTCAGATCAGTCAGTTAAGGTATTGCCAGTTTCTGACACATTTCCTGCTTGGCCAGGTGGTGGCGCTATAACAGGCAGGCCTATTGGGCATCAAGTTATCATAATAATCATAATATCTTTTGAAGTAAGAAGTGTCCAACCATACAGTCAATGCACTGTGGCTTTCTGACACGTTTCCTGTTTATGTGGCAAGATATTAAAATCATAAGGCCATTTCAACATATCACAAGATATCAAAAATCCCTTCTCAATTTAATATCAGCGACATCTTGGCATCACGTATAACAAATTTCACATGAATCTCATGAACCGTCAAGGAGGAGCATGGTAAAATTCATTATGTGTCAAAACACACATATTCAAAACCCTATTCTTTCCTTTGCCAGTTGGTGGCACTATACCAGACAGGCATATTGGGCATCTAGATGTCATAATAATTACATTCTCTATTAACCTGAAAGGTTTCAGCTAAATCATTAAATGTATTTTGACTTCATAACACATTTCCTGTTTATGTGGCGAGTATTAAAATTCATAATATTATCATTTCAACATATTACAACATATCAAAAATCGCTTCACAATTCAACATCAGCAATATCTTGGCATCATGTTTGCCAAGTTTGACATGAATCTGATGAATCGTCTAGGAGGAGTACGTTAAAAATGACCATGTGTCCAAACGCATATAAGCCCAATTACCTCACTTCCTGTTGGGCATGGCTAATGCAATGTATATATCAAAGTTGTTTGTCTTGGGATGAACTGCATACATACCGAATTTGGTATGCGTAGCTGAAACTATATGCCAATCCAAGGACTCCATGACATTAGGGGGCGCTATGAAGTCCCTGGGCCACGCCCGGGGCCAAACGTCTGTGGCTGAGAAGCGGTTACAATGACTGATGTATGTATCAAATTTCATGAGTTTTCGTGCATGGGAAATGCCTCAAAAAAAGCCAAGCGTGACAGAAAAATAAGAATAAGAATAAGAATCCTTCGAAAAACAATAGGGTCTTCGCACCAAACGGTGCTCGGGCCCTAATAATAATAATAATAATCTTTCGAAAAACAATAGGGTCTTCGCACCAAACGGTGCTAGGGCCCTAATAATAATCCTTCGAAAAACAATAGGGTCTTCGCACCGAACGGTGCTCGGGCCCTAATAATAATCCTTCGAAAAACAATAGGGTCTTTGCACCGAACGGTGCTCGGGCCCTAATAAACAAACAACTTCTGTGCCTGCACAATGTTCTTAGATAATGTCTTTCCCAAATAAAGAATGTTATTTCTCGACAACAATAGCCACCTAATAATATTTTACATTTACTTCAGTTTATTTCATAAGAAGATACTGTAAGATAATTTTGTTCAAAATGGGGTCTTTAAGCAGCATTTCATTATAATAGCCACACAATTTTCCAGAAAGATTTAATAAAAATGGAGAATGCTCATTTAAGAATGATGAAAAACCCATGCTTAGGCATGTTTCTACAATAACTTCAGTAACACATTACAGTACTGTTCAGCAATGTGCAGGAAACTATGTAGGAACTAAGCAGGAACAAATGAGTAGTTCTTCACTAACCCCTATCTTATGCTTATAAAATAGTAAGAACTACTAGTTAATTACTCACCAAGTACAGGGTGTTTCAAAAAAGTTGATATTATTTGAGATGTAAATATCCCAGAAACTACATAGTCTAAGCATATGTTGAGCAATATAAGACTTATTCCTCAAAATCTGAATGAGAAATTCAAAAGGTATGTGGATTCCATGAACAATTTCACAAATTTTCAATATGCGTACCACCCGAGACACAGACACACGCAGACAGCCTTCCTCTTTGAACGTTTTGTGCAATGTCCAAATCTGCATTGCAGTTGGTGCATTTTTAGAGAATTCTCTCATAAATGCACTAGTCTTGTTCGACTGTGTGTGAGTGTACTCTAACACACAAAACGCCTTTTCTTTTCCAGTGAATGGCATTTCTATACCTAAAAAGGTAAAAACAAAAAACATTAAACATAAAAATTTGAGCTGTTTCCACACATGCTGTTAAAATTTGAGGTCAATTGAACACGAATTGGCAAAGTTATTAGATTGTGAAATGATATCAAATTTTTTGAAACACCCTGTATATTAGTAGTTCACTATTGTCTTTGTCTTTGGCAGTCCAGTCTTGAGAGACCATTATTGTTGCGCTCCTGGAGTGGGTAGTGCTGTTGTGTCCTCACTCTAGGGTGAGGCTGGAGTGGCCTGTCCAGGGCACGAAGCCCGGGCAAAGGGTATGGAGATCCTAGGTTGCCCAAACATCAGAATCCCCCTCTCGGCCTTGATGGTGGTAATCCAAAGGAATGCAGAGCATTACGTTTGGCGCCATCTTGGCTGCTGGTTTGAAATCAGGGTGCCTTCCCCTAGACAGATTGCCTTCCCAGGATAACAAGCTCCACCTACCCGTGTGCTATTTACTCATAGCTGGGGGTGTCTGGTTCATCAGCATCAGGGCATGTCCACATGCCAGTGGGCCATGCATGCTGCATGTCTGGGGGCCAGACCTCCTCTGAGTTCCCTGCAGTTTAGCCTGGGCCTTGTGGTGCCCAGTTTGTGTCTGAAGCCATGTGGAGGCACTGCATAGGATTTGCTGTGGAGAGGCTATGTACTGGCAGGAGAGACGCACTCGGCTCTCTTTTCGCAGTGCCACACAGCAGCTCCGCTAGCCCCCAGTGAGGGCTGAAAGCGAGAGGTGGCAAGCACACAGACGCTACGCCTACACACTAGATGCATCACACAGCCATTTATATACAGGAGATCGCTATTAACTATGCAATAATTAATGGGGTCTTCAGCAGCAATAATGACTGAAGTATTGTGTTGTTCTTCTTCAGTAGTTAATGAAGATGTGAAATAGTATTGTAAAGTGAAGCACCTGGAAACTCATTAGTAATTAGTGAAAGGTTACTCAATTGTTCAGTCATTACTGATGCTGGGGAATAGCATTACAAAAAGTAATTCATTAGTAATTGTAATTATTTAAAAAAAATAAAACAAATTTGAAAGAATGTTAATGGAGAATTTGTTACTCGTTGCAACATTATAGCCTTGTACTTTTGTAGTTTAGTGTTGTCCACTACTTTTATAAGGCCTTGACTTGAATAAAAACAATCCCAACCTGTGCTCCTCTGAGGAACTCTATAATAGCTCATAAATATTTGCATTTTAGATGCCAAGGTATCAGAATAGGTTGAGGTATATTATGTTAGTAGATCTCCAGGAGAAAGGTAATGTTGGTTATAACTTATTATAAAGGAGCCTAAAGCATCACTCACAACCCGCCGTAAGTGTTTTGGACATGCACGGGTTGGTAGCTCGCAGCCGTGAAGCAAGGTCGCGGTGAACCCGGGGGAAAGCTTAGGGGAGGAGTACTGGCAAAGTACTGGTCAAGTACAGGTTGCACACCTGACTTCCTCGAGGTATGGGAAAAATTGCGCCATTAGCCCGTGGAAAGCGTATGTCTGATGCACGTGATCAGTGCGTGTTCAGTGAGTGTGGAGTGTCTGAGACTTGCATTTTACCAGTTTCCTACGCTACAAGTTCGGGCTGCACTTGTGAAGCATGTGTGACGCATGTGATTAACACGTTGCAATCACTCATAACTTGCGTGTGACACAAGCCAGGACTGGGTATAAAACCAGCGTGTCTGCAACATTCTGCATCTGTCTTTCGACTGAAGAACATTGGATATTTTGTGGGAAAAATTTAAAAATTTTCAGTTTAAAGTTTAGAAAATGGGACCCAAGAAGAAGCGAGCAAAAATGAAGTAACCCAGCCTGAAACAGCAGAGGGGGAGGAGGAGGAAGAATTTGATGATGACGGTAGCAGCACCGGCAAGCTCTGCACGGACAGGGAGAAGTATGCTATGCCTTCAAGCCGGCAGAAGGCACAGCACCCCGCCAGAGGTATTTTCACAGGTAAATACACATGCTTTAAACATTCATTTCAGTATCTATATGCTTATGTAATTAATATTATATATGCTGAGTTTCATGTATGTTTCAGCTAACGACGCCCAGAAGTGAGGACACTGCAATCCCATCATCACTGTCAGGCCATTGTGCCATGCTCAGTGATGAGGACAAGGACATCCTGACACCCCGTCCCACCACTCAGCAGGAGTAGGAGCAGGATAGAAGTTCAGAGTCAAAGTGTGTTTCAGTGCTCAAACTGTTGGGCTATTTAGTTGGGATTTTTTACAGTGTAATAAAATGCGTTATTCCCTTATACTCATGTTTTATTATTTGACGTTTGCGTGGTAAATTAACATATACTCAAATAAAAAGAGCAAATTAGGTGGTCTTCTTCCTTTCTACAATGCTACACACTACATGATCGGTTCCTTGGTTCCTCCCCAATATATATACCCAGAGTCTTGCCCCTCGTGTCGCGTGCAGGTTGTGTGCACTGCGTGCAGGTTGCGTGTGCTGCATGCAGACCACACATAGGGGTAGAAAGTGAGATGTACTTCTGTCTTGCAGGCCGCACAAATAGCAAGTGTGGAATACTTGTGTAGAACTTCTGAGGCACGTCACTCGTACAATGACCTTGCGTCACTCATGCATCTTACTGTCATCACAAAAAGCCCCTACTAGCCATGCTGCTGACTTGGTTCAGGTGTACAAAAGGAGTACGGGTCCCATACGTAGTGTATGCATTCTTGATTTGTCGGAAGACCCATAGAATTTGCATGTGCAGGACCAAAAGTCTCCAGGGGCAGTCTGCGACCTTCTACGGCGTTGAACACACACAAGTGTCATGCAAGTCTCAAGCACGGTTTTGCCAAATTTTTTACCGTAGACCACCCGTAGCAGCACGTGCGGCGGGTTGTGAGTGAGGCTTTAGTTAGCTTGTAATTCTGCAGGATAAATGTAAGACTCAGTAATTATTGCTTAAGACTCAGTAGATTACTGGATAATTAATAGTGAACTCCTACTAACATATTTAATGAGTGACTAGTAGTTTTTAGTGTTTTATAGGAATATAAGTGTATATATGCTAATGAAGAAATATTTGTTCATTCCTGCTTAGCTCATGCATACGAGTTGTTGAAGTATTACCATAACTTTCACTATGGTCTTCTGAATCAAAACAAGGTTTAGAGACTTTTTTTTTTTTAATTTCTAGAAATTTCCGTCTGCTAAACTCATTTTGCTGCATTATATTTCCTCAGTTTTAGGGAAAGGGCTCTGTACTCTATTCATCCCTGGGTCTGTACTTGTCCTGTTCATTCCTGGGTGCGTACTCTACATATTCACTTGTGGATTGGTACTTTATATATTCACTCTTGTATAATGTAACATGGGCCTCTTCTAATCACTCTGCATTATACAAAGTGACAAATGTGTAATTTAAGTGTGTCCTCATCTTCTCACATGCTCAAGTGCACTGAATGGAATCAAATAACTTAGAAGTACAGTTACAGTGAATGTCTTTTCGAAGCTAATTTAAAAGTGCTTTAAAAAGGATTTTGTGAGTTATAGCAAATTTTGTCAGTGCAAAAGACTTCTGGATCAATTAATGTGTAGCTCATATTACTGCTTGTCTCTGGTAGACATCTACCATTGCGTTTCACATCAAATATCAATTCCATTCCATCAACATATGAATTGACAGGGGAAAAAAAAAACAGAGGATTGAGGGCATTTTATATTAAAACCCAGGTGTAATAGTATAGTGATTTACTTTGCAAGCACTATAATTATCAAGTTTATCGAAATTAACATATCTGGATTCTATGGGTTTAAAGGGTTTGATTTCAATACTGGGCGGCACGGTGGTGTAGTGGTTAGCACTGTCGCCTCACAGCAAGAAGGTCCGGGTTCGAGCCCCGTGGCCGGCGAGGGCCTTTCTGTGCGGAGTTTGCATGTTATCCCCATGTCCGCGTGGGTTTCCTCCGGGTGCTCCGGTTTCCCCCACAGTCCAAAGACATGCAAGTTAGGTTAACTGGTGACTCTAAATTGACCGTAGGTGTGAATGTGAGTGTGAATGGTTGTCTGTGTCTATGTGTCAGCCCTGTGATGACCTGGCGACTTGTCCAGGGTGTACCCCGCCTTTCGCCCGTAGTCAGCTGGGATAGGCTCCAGCTTGCCTGCGACCCTGTAGAACAGGATAAAGTGGCTAGAGATGATGAGATGAGATGAGAGATTTCAATACTGGGGTGCCATTGAGTCCTTGTAAGTCTTCAGAAGTAACAATATTTATTTAATTTATTTTTATTTTTTTGCATCATTCAAGCTAAGGAAACAGCTATTTAAACATTTAAAAATGTGTTAACTATCTTAATTTTACTGTGTTTTGTACTTTTGCTGACAGATTTTGATCTTAAATTAGTAGCTTTTTGCTAACACTATTTTTTTTTACACAAAATCTGGTTAATTTGCATGAACTTGCATGAAAACATTAAGAAAATCGATGCAAAAATATGTCAGGTTAGTGTTGATAGTGGCGCAGGACTACAGCACCCATCAGCCACTGCACTCCACATGTTAATGTAATACATCAAGTCACATGATCACTACATCTGAACTATGTTTATGTACAATGAGCACCATTGTACATATTTAAGTCACATTTGTATGGCAATCCTTGTCTAGCATTGTTGTATGTTGTTGTATCCATGTATATTTTATACTTATGTAGTTTATATTTATGCTGTATAGTTCTGGTCTTTGTTCATATGTGTTTCACATTAAATAAAATACTCTGAACCACGATGCAACGAAGTTTATCCAGATTATGTCAGACCAGGCTATAGCCTAGGTCACAACTGGACGTATGATTTTTTGGCCATGCGATTTTTGGCGTTTCCCAAATCGCAGCGTTTTTTTTGTTCATGGAGAAAGACGCACGTTTGCCGTAAGTTTGTCTTGCAACCTGAAAAAAATGTAAGCGCCCGTAGAGTTTGTTTGACATGACAAAGAACCTCTGCGGCCAGTCTACGGCTCGAAAATCAGCACGTCACACGCGTGCCCTCCGTGCGTTTCACGCGCGCCCTCCGTGCGTTTCTTGCGTTTTTTTGCATGTAGGAGCACGTACGGCCGGTTGTGACCGAGGCTTAAGCAGATCCGGCAACTTGCCTGGGTCAAGATTATCCTGGACCAGGTCCATACTGGACTCCCTCAAAAAACTTTTGGGGGAGCGCTACAACCTGTGCATCAGCCGATGAGTGACAGCAAGGCTCATATGCAAAACCAAGGAAGTGGCCTCCACAGTGCAGTTTATGCCAAAGGCCGAGGAACAGCCTCGACAACCAAGCTAAAGGCATGCTGCCATGCATTCCCAACATAACCCATACCAAAGGCTGAGGAAGTGGTTTTTAATGTCTAGCTCATGCCAGAGGCCAATGGGGCCACCTCATCAGTCCAGCCATGCCAGAGGCCAACAGGGTGGCACCCCAAGGGATATTCATGTCAGAGTTCGACAAGGTGGCCCCATGACCAGGGGCGTCACTAGGAATTAAGCTTTACTGGGGCACTGCCCCCCCAACACACACACACAAAATGCCCCCTGCCCCCCCCACGCAATGCACCTTAACGTTCCTGTCCCCAACCTATGCAAAGTGGATAATTCTCATGCTCTCGTGGATGAAGTTATGCGAGGAATAGGTCAACGAGACGGAAAACACATCCCAGTCCCCAAAAAATTTATTGTTGGCATTTGGGCTTTTAATGCATGCTGATACTAAACGTGTCACCTCAAATCTCACGATTCACGAACTTAGCTGGTTAGTTATGACTGACTAGCACATAGCCTACAACCTTAATCTTACCTCTCTCACCCTCCTCCTCATCTGTCACTGTTTCCCTGCCCCTGTCTCTGCTTCGTGAGAAGAATTGTCTGATATCCATCTGGAAAAGTAATTTAATATCGTTTAATTCAATGTAGTTTAATGGGTTTGTTAGAATATGGTTTGCTTAGTTTTGCTGCAAAAACTTCGTGCTACCTTAACTCATCCAGAGCCTGTTCTCTGACTCATCCAAAGAGTAGACTCATCTCTCCAGTAGGCTAAATGGACCCATGTTATGCCGCACGCACGCTATGTTTACAGTGAGAATCTCCCAGACCAATCAGAAAATTAGTTAGAAAGGTGATAGAAGTTTGAAACACACTCTGTCCTACAACTTACAGTAGATAAATGATCTGCCAAAGAAACTAGTTTGTTATGAAAATCTTTCAACATTTTCTTACTGGGGCACAGCTGATTTTTACTGGGGCACGTGCCCCAGTAAAAAAGGCCTAGTGATGCCCCTGCCCGTGACTCTGGTGAAGATGACATGACCTGCCCTCCCTACCCTAAGGAAGTGATTTTGGCCCAGTGCACTGGGGGTTATGCCACATTTGGTCAGTGCTGGCCAGAGGGAGTCCATCAGACCATGGATACCTTGTCTGGTGGTCCAGGAACCCATCAAAGCCAGAGTGGACATGTGAGGAGCTGCACTTTTAAAGGGGGGGGGGGGGATTCTGTCAGGTTAGTGCCAATAGTAGCACAGGACTATGGCACCCATCAGCCACTGCCTGTTCATGTCACACACCAAGTCACATAATCAAGAAGACCTGAACCACGTTTATGCAAAATGAGCACCACTATTTGTTCCATTTGTAAAGCACTCTTTGTTTACCATCTGTTATAAGTAGCAGGCTTGTAGTACTCGAGTCAGGACTCAGACTCGAGTCCAACTTGTGGCCTAATTTTAAGGACTTGTGACCTGACTTGGACTTGAGCGCTGATGACTCGGAATTGGACTCAGACTAGTGCATTAACTGCATTCGGACTCATAAATTGGAGATGAGGACTCAGATTTTTTCTTTATTTTTTGTAACATGCCATAATAATTTGGTATAAGATATTTATATCTACATTAATTTTTGTACTAATTTTGTGCAAGAGTGTCACACCTGCACACCTTGGCATGTCCATCAGATAGACTCTTGGACATGCTCCAGACAGCACGTGCGCCGTAAATGACTTGCACTTGCACAGGATTAAGGCGCAGTCAGCACACCTACCGGTATATAAAAACTGTGAAAACACACTTACTTTGTGAAATATTGAGTTGCTTACCCTTCTTCACTTGTATTGATAAACACACCTTCTGCACTTACATCCGTCTCCCAACCATCTCTGACAGAATACTTTGCACTCCCTGACAAAGAGAATGCACATTCACCTGTTCATACGTCATGTTCAGGAACAAACTAATGTTAAGGGCACTAAAACTTGCACTTGACTCAGATTGAACACTGGGAACTCGAGACTGGACTCGGATTCGAGGTTTAGTGACTTGACTACAACACTGATGAGCAGCATCTTTGTATGGTGATGTATCCATGCCATATTCATGCATGTTTCATGCTTGTCTAGTTTATCTTCACGTTATGTATTTCTAGTGTTTGTTCATGTGTTTCACTTTAAATAAAATATTCTTAACAAAATAATGTGGAAACTTTTTTTTATTTAAATGGTTATATTTAAAGGTAAAGTGTGCTTATATTGGATTGTAGATGCAGAAAAAAGTTTTATTGTCTTTTTTCTGAAACATGCACATACGTTCTTGCAAAGGACACTCTATCCATGTCCAAATTTTTGTTTAGATTTACATTACAAACATTCAGTATTGGGGCGGCACGGTGGTTTAGTGGTTAGCGCTGTCGCCTCACAGCAAGAAGGTCCTGGGTTCGAGCCCCGGGGCCGGCGAGGGCCTTTCTGTGTGGAGTTTGCATGTTCTCCCCGTGTCCGCGTGGGTTTCCTCCGGGTGCTCCGGTTTCCCCCACAGTCCAAAGACATGCAGGTTAGGTTAACTGGTGACTCTAAATTGACCGTAGGTGTGAATGTGAGTGTGAATGGTTGTCTGTGTCTATGTGTCAGCCCTGTGATGACCTGGCGACTTGTCCAGGGTGTACCCCGCCTTTCGCCCGTAGTCAGCTGGGATAGGCTCCAGCTTGCCTGCGACCCTGTAGAAGGATAAAGCGGCTAGAGATAATGTGATGTGACATTCAGTATTTCTATGTAACATCAGCAGGGACACAAATGAGACCCCAATCATAGAATCACTCCTACAGTACATACTCACACTGCTCCATAGCAAAGTCTAGAACAGATTTTCTAAAAGAAGTACCGTACTAATTAAAGGGCCAATTTAGCAGACCTACTTAGAACATAGTTTCAAATCAACTGTTGCATATGTATGTGTGTATTGGCCATAGCTCCAGACACAAAGACAAATTAGTGGTGTAAAAAGTGGCATATACTGAGGTGAAAACCCTTAATATCAGTAGAGATGCTAAGGCTTTAATTTAGTATGATTAGTATTATTAAACATTTACAAGGATTAAGTGCATTGTCAAAATGTATCATAAATGACAAATTATAATAACTCCTATATGTAAAATAATGTAATAATACCTTACACAATACAATCTCATGTGTTTAATGTTAAATGATGTTGAAAAGTGCCCATTCTTTCTGTATGCTTCAGATTCCTGGCAGTATGTAGCCCCAAAGATTCTTTTCAGTTTGTTTAATTGCTTTTTTTTTTTACATTTTTTTTCCGCAAAAAGGCCAACAGAGCTATTTCTAGAACTGTAAACATTCACATCTTTGTGTACAAAAGTAACACTGTGAATCAATCAATCCTAAAATAGACCAGATACCAAATGTGCTAAAATAGACCCAGTCTGCAAAATTATATGTTAAGCCGTGCATTCAGTGCTTACTGGTAGTTAAACCCCCATTATTGGAGGTTTTTTTTTTTTTTTTGCTCCTGGGCTCCCTCTGCAGTTACAGAATGTAATAATTTTTTACACCATAGTCATAAATGCAACTTGCACTTCCAGCTCCCCTCATTGACAGTTGTATACATGCATTTGTTTACAAGCTGAAGGATATGGAACCAGCAGAAGCCAAAGAACCATGCTGACTGACAACGTAGAGTAATATTACAGGATTTTACACAAATATGACCGCACAGTTTTATATATTGTGACATTGAAGATGAACACTAAGATAACAAAAAAAATAACAGAAAGTTTTCAAAGACATGCAGATTAGGTAAAAATACCCAGCCACTGGAGTTGCACAAGCCAGTGCTTACTTGGTGCCAGTCCCAAACCCAGACAGATTGGGGAGGGTTGTGTCAGGAAGGGCATCCAGTGTAAAAATTTATGCCAAAGCAAAAGGGATTGAAAATCAATTGGGGCTTTGCTCTGTATTCTTCCCTGTCACAAACTATGTGAACTATCTGACAAATCAAATAAATTAAAATTAAAAATAAATTTTCATTTTGCTGAAATACCATTTTTGCATTTTCAGGCCATCTACATTGTTTGCTAAGTGTTTAGATATGGATTATGTAAATAATCGACACGATACAAATGCATATTGCACATAATATATAATATACATTGAGCAGTGTAATCTTTTACAAACTAACTGAGATTGAGGTTTGCAAAGTTGCAAGCATTCAAGACTTATTTGATGTGAGATTGATAAAGACTGACCAAAAACTCCACAATCTCCATGAGACAGGGATAACATTGATACAGCCTATATCACAATCTTTCATAAATAACACTGGCAAGGATGTACACTCTGCTGTTGGATTGTCATTGTTTTCCCATTAGCTGTGAGACAGATCACTAATGTCTTGAAGTAAACATGCATGCTCAAAGTTTGCACAAGTATTGCACATAACTCAGAATAGTAACATGCTAAGCTAATATAACCATAGTCGCTGCATTCCCCAATACACAATCCTCCTCGGACTTCTTTTCCTACAAGTTATGACACGGAAAAATCCCAAAGCTGGGGGTTCCCATGTTAGAAGTCTTGTATTTCGTAAACTGCTCACTCCACAGCCAGTCTACCAACCTTATTTTGATCATGAATCAATAAAGATTACTCGGCCCAACATGTTATTGAATTCAAGTTGATAATATTGATCCAAACAGTAGATTTTTTTTCAACTAAGAAAAAAACTTCCAGTCTACACCACCGGTGCTGCTATTTTGGAAATCACATGATGCATTGCTGCATGCTGATTGGTTGAAAGGTGAGTGATGGTGAATTTGTCTGCAAGAAACCATGCACTAATGTTTTAAATGTGAACTGTCAAAATGAGTAACACAAACAGGACTAAAGGCTTACAACACACCGTGTCATGGTATGGGAAGGTTGAAAATTAAACAAGTAGTACACAAAGTCTACATTTTTGATACATTATGTGGCTTCAAGTCGGGCGGCACGGTGGTGTAGTGGTTAGCGCTGTCGCCTCACAGCAAGAAGGTCCTGGGTTCGAGCCCCGGGGCCGGCAAGGGCCTTTCTGTGTGGAGTTTGCATGTTCTCCCCGTGTCCGCGTGGGTTTCCTCCGGGTGCTCCGGTTTCCCCCACAGTCCAAAGACATGCAGGTTAGGTTAACTGGTGACTCTAAATTGACCGTAGGTGTGAATGTGAGTGTGAATAGTTGTCTGTGTCTATGTGTCAGCCCTGTGATGACCTGGCGACTTGTCCAGGGTGTACCCCGCCTTTCGCCCGTAGTCAGCTGGGATAGGCTCCAGCTTGCCTGCGACCCTGTAGAACAGGATAAAGCGGCTAGAGATAATGAGATGAGATGAGAGATGAGATGAGATGAGATGAGATGTGGCTTCAAGTCATTATTCTCAAGTTTATTTAGGAACGCTGATTGGAGGATACTGATAGGTAAAACAGCACAGCGTGTAAGGTTAACGAACACTGTTCGAGCTTTGGCCAGTCAGCACACAGGAATGCAATCACGTGACTTTCAATCATGGTGGCACCGGCAGAGTAGATAAAGTTTTTAGCTCAATTCAGAAAATCAGCACCAGGGGACATTAATATTAATTTGAAGTTGCTGAAATGTTGATTCAGGAAACCTTTATTGTTTTGTGATCAAATGGATTGTATGTGGAGTGGACCGTTCATGAATTACAGCTTTGGGGATTTTTCCATGTCATAACTTGTAGGAAAAGAAGACTGAGGAGGATTGTGCATTGGGGCATGTAGCGACTGTGATATAACCAGAACCATACTAAGACCAACATGTCTAATGTTGGAGGATGCAAATGAACAAAAGAAAAAGTAGTCAAATAAATTAACCTTACAAAACTTGGATGCGCCTGACACAAAGTGATTCAAACTTGGGTGGTGAGCTCACCAACAAAGCTAGAGAACAACCAACAGTGAGCAATTATTACCAGTACTAATGCCCGAGTGTTATCTATCAAGTTTGTTACATTTCCAGGAGATGTAGCTAGCTCTAAACTGCTTTTGAAATGGAAAGCTAGTGAGTCGACAACTTTGCTAACACAGCCAAACATCAAGCAAGTGCAACAACACAAGACATTACAAGGCAGCTAATGTAATATTATTTATAAATTCAATAGAAAGAAGCCAAGCTTGGCATCTGTCTTGCAGCCTTTTATCTCTCTTAGCTCTCACCAAAGAGTAAAAGCTAGTCCAAGATTTACTTTTGTCCGCTTGGTCATGCTCTCCTTTTCTCTTCCTGGCTTCCTCTGACAGCTTCTTTTTTGGTCTCTTCACCTCAACTGCCATGATGTCCATACTGAGAATATCAATTTAGCTTATTTTTATGGATACTGTAGCTAACCAATTTTGGAAGCTGGCCATGGTGCCGTAAAATGTTACGCAGTTCTCATAATAGGTCCCAGGGATGTGCCACCAGAGTTACATATTGCTATAACTAGCAAACCAGGCACAGACTCAGAATAGAAGACAAGCCATTGTCCCTATTACAAATCAATGTACCATCAAAATTATTTTGAAGCTAATATTTTAAGGTAAAAATCATACCTAATGCTGATTTAATTAAAAGTCAAGTGTAATGTGTAAACTACCCTTTTCAAATAAAAACGTTTATCTATATAAAGTCAAATAGATTTTATTTATAATCCCAATGTTTAATCAGCATTAGTAAAGCAGAGTCTACTGGTTCATTTCAGTTATTTCCATAAGAATTACTCAAGTTGTGTTTTAGGTGAGCCACATGTGATGCAGAAAAAGAAGAAGAAACCTTTATTCGTCACATGCGCACTTCAAGCACAGTGAAATCCATCCTCTGCATTTAACCCATCTGAAGCAGTGAACACACGCACACATTTACATAGAATCTACATATTTATATTTAATAATTTTCATGATGATACAGACTCTAAATTGACCGTAGGTGTGAATGTGAGTGTGAATGGTTGTCTGTGTCTATGTGTCAGCCCTGTGATGACCTGGCGACTTGTCCAGGGTGTACCCCGCCTTTCGCCCGTAGTCAGCTGGGATAGGCTCCAGCTTGCCTGCGACCCTGTAGAACAGGATAAAGCAGATAGAGATAATGAGATGAGATGATAATGCAGATAACAGAATTCCTCAAGATCTTTCCTTATGTGAATAAACTGTTAGATAATAACATTTCTGTTCCATCAATACACTCAGCATTCATACAGCTGAGCCCTCTGTGTCAAATTTGCTGTCTCCTTTCATTCACAGGTTACTATTAATTACACAAGCTAGTGATTTAACATAGCATGTGTGACACTAAACCATATTTGCACAGATATTAAAACAGCACTAACCCACATCAGTCTTTTGGACTGATATCTAATTAACCATGAATGTAGATGTTGCACAGCTCTGGGATAATATCATCAGACAATAAAGGTATTCCCTGCAGCTGTGCGTGGTGAGTGGAAAAAAAAATAGCACTCATTCTTCTAATAAGCATTATGATATTGTATTTCTATTACACAGATGATCATTTTTTTCATGGGAATAATCAGGAGACAAATAAAAGTGTATTTGTTGGGGTAAGCACAATATGATGTTAGTGAATGTCTCATTTTCTCTAGTGCTTATTTCCAAATATTTGATAGTGGCAAAATGTGTATAAATTAGATTCCACAGGGAACAGATGGTAGATATTGAGGAGAGCACAGAACAACTCACCTCTGAAAATCCTGAAAAAGGTGAAGATTTTTGATCAATCAGACAACCATCCATTGGTTTTAATATGATTTAAGATGCTGGGCTTTTGATTTGTTTTGCTGAATATTTAGGCCTTGACCTGAATATTCAACTCTTTAGATATTCATTAATTTGGTAGGTAATCATCTTTCAATTTTGGGATTTGGATAGTCATTTTGTTTGATTGTTTATTTACTTGCTTTTTTTCACTAAATGTAAAAGGTGAACTGCAAAATACATTTTGTCAGCACATCCTGTACTATATTTATATTTCACATTGTTAAAATGTGGAAATACATGGTGCGATCAAGATGTTTCAAGACTGTTCCTGTTGTGAACGAATGGAGCACAGCACAGCCAAGCACTTTCAGTAGGAGTGAGCAGGAACTTTTGCGAGTCAGTATGCTGCACGACATTGCACTATCAACTTTGGGACCTATGTTACACATTTTTTGTGACAACATGCACGTGTGCATTTGCAATTTACTGTGGACCTCAAACTTGACCAGACAGCAAACATCAAATTCTGTGTCAAACTCAGGAAACCACAGTAGCACAACAAGCCTGAAACATTGCCTGAATGCTGTAAGTAGCAAGCTATTGTTTGATGGTGTAAAAAAAACAAGCCCATATTAGCTAGCAAAGTTAGCCTAGCTAACGTCTCTTGTGAAGTTGCCATGATGAAGCTGCTTTTATGCACCATTTAAACATTAATGTTACACATGATAAAAACCTACATTTACTTTTAGGCATGTGGTGATTCACCCAATTCATGATACAGATGCAATATTTATTTTCCTATTATTTATCAACTTGAACATTCATTTTGTTAAATATAAAGAACCATTTTGTTTCATTTTCTTAATATCCAACAATTATTATTTACCCACATTTGTAAAAGTTGGAATAAAATATATTATTATACATACGGGCCATTTTTTCCATGGAATAAAAACATATATTTTATTCCCTTCTAGTGGGTTTATTGATAGCATGCAATATTATCATAGCACTTATCCTCCATGTATTACGCCACTCTCCCCAATGGAGAATGAGCATACAATATTGTTACAATATTGGACGTTGTCAAAACAACACAGTGTCACAGTTTGGAGCTCATGTGAAGATCCAATGAGAAAACTTTTCTGCTGCGCATGCACACAGTCATTTCTTTGTTGGCTGGGAGAGAGAGAGAAGACAAGGTTAATCCAGTGCTTGGATTAAGCACTAAATAAATAAACTGAAAACTGAAACTAAAGACATGGTGAACACCCTAAAGGCTACCAAAACTTCATTATATATTCTTCACGCATATTTACAAGAGAAAAAAATACCAACAGACATTGAAAAACTGGAAAAGAGACACATCGGCGATGTAAAACTTCTGCACTAGTGAGTGACCGACCGTTTGTACACAAACATGGCCATGAGGTTTGCTTCATTAAAAGCCCAAGATTTAAAGAGAGATACTGTGAACACTCGAAAGGTTACCAAAACTTAACTGGATATTCTTCATGAATATTTACAAAAGAAAAACATACATATGAAAAACTGAAAAAGAGAGCAATAGCAGAAATATTGTCAAAGTTCTACTTGGAGGTGAGGAAAAGTGACAGAGACTTTTATAAGAGGACTTCACTCATGGACTTCACTCAGCAAAGCCCTTTTGTTTTGAACAACTGCAATGGAGCAATTAACTATGACCAAAAGTAACTTTGAACTTGAACTGTCAACCTGGATATAACAGTAGCTTGTATATAAGTTGGGTTGTTGTTCAGGCTTTTTGGACTTGTTAGAACTTTGACTTTGTACATGTACATTGGATTGACAGAACATTGAATTACATTTGATCAGAATCAGCACTCAATATTGGTAAGTGACCCCCCCATTCTTAACTTTTTGTAAAATAATATTGGCTGGCTTTTTCCATGGTCTATCGGATATATTCCATTCGGCTACTCGTCTTTGATTTGCTCAATATCATGCTAGCTGAATGGAATATATCTGATATATCACTCAAAGCCAGCCAATATTATTTAAATAGCCTATTAACTAAAATCTTCCTTTTATTAAAAATGAGAAAAGGTAATAACAAATAGGTCTTTTCTTAATAAACTTTTATGAACATTTGTACTGCCTTTATTTTTCTTCTCTTTTCTTTTCCACAGTCTGTAAAAAGAGAGCTCTGATTTCTTATTGAATCTATTTGTACAGAGTTAATCAATTGCACAACAGCTCTTTACCATTTTAGATCTGTGTGTGTGTGTGTGTGTGTGTGTGTGTGTGTGTGTGTGTGTGTGTGTGTGTGTTTTCACAGCATTAAAGCTGTGTTACTTCTGCCTAGTGTGAAATCATGTGCATTCCTGCTATTGTGCATTATTGAGCCCTCTGCTGTATAAACAAGGCAATCACAGATAGGAAAATTAAGAGATTATACAGCCTTATAATAATTATGATTCTTTTTTTTATTGGTTTGAATCCTCATAAATTTGTACCATGATGTACCATGATGGGATGTGCTGCTTAGCCCACACTGTGAGGACATAGAGGGGCTGACAGATTACCTTAACTTCTGTGCAGATGTGGTCTCCCCCACTAAGATTGTACGGTGTTACCCTAATAACAAGCCATGGGTAACACAGGAAGTCAAAGCTGTCCTCAACAGGAAGAAGGCCGCCTTCAGGAGCAGGGATAGGGAGGTGATGAAAGCAGCACAGCAGGAGGTAAAATGCTGCATGAGGGAAGCTAAGCCCATGTTTACATTAGACCGTATCAGCGGATCATCAGATTAATGTTTTTAAAATGATTAGTGTGCACACAGCAACACCAATACACGATTTGCGTGCACACAACAATACCAATACACGGATACGCTTGGCTCCGCAGGCATCCTGCGCTCCAAATCACTCCGCCCTGAACAGCGAGTGCCCTCTGGAGGGTGCGCACTCCGGCCCTGCGTAGCTCACAGAGCGCGCGAGTGAAGCACACTAGCAGTGTTTTCGGGACTGAGCCGCTGTGTGTGTGATCCCAGCGCACATCACTTACCACTTGCAAGTGGAAGGATGGCAAGCCTAAAGACAATCATAACTACACAATGGGCAGTATTTGCATCAGTATTTGCAGTATTTTCATACTTTTATACTCTTTAATGAAAAGTGATACAAGGCGGAAATCCGCGCCGTTTTTCAGCAGTCGCGTCACATGACCAACGCCAGCGACTCAGGAAGGTGGATGTCACAGTGACGTTGTCCAATGAGACGCCAGCTAGAGCTCAGCACAGCGTATCCGCGTATTCTGAATGTTTACACAGCACCGGAGCTGACACGATCTGGATTGAATACGTGGACGCTGGCGGATTCCCTTTTCCCGGCGTTTCCAGGCGGTTTAATGTAAACGGACAGTGCATCCGCGAAGAAAATGAGACAGATATGGTCTAATGTAAACGTAGCCTAAGGACAGCTACAGGAGAAAGGTGGAGCAGAAGCTGAAGGAGAACAGCATGAGGGAGGTCTGGGAAGGTGTGAAAACCATCACAGGCCACAATACAAAGACCAGAGTCGTTGAGGGGACAGTGGAGAGGGCGAATGAGTTGAATGACTTCTTCAATCAGTTCAACCAGCCCACGTCCCCCCCACCTTCTCCCTCACTGCAGCCATCTCTCCTTCTTCCCTCAACACACCTCACCCCAGTCATCACAGCAGCTCCTCCTCCCCCTCATCCCCCACCTCAACACAGACTCCTCCATGCGTTACTGCACACCAGGTCAGAGGTCAACTGAGGAAGCTTCACCCCAGGAAAGCAGCAGGCCCGGACAAGGTGTGTCCCCGACTACTGAAGACCTGTGCTGCTGAACTGGGTGAACCACTCCAATGCATCTTCAACCTCAGTCTGCAGCTGGGGAGAGTGCCCACCCTCTGGAAGACACCATGTATCATTCCAGTTCCCAAAAAGAATTGGCCCAGCGAGCTGAATGACTTCCGACCGGTGGCACTCACTTCACATCTGATGAAGACGTTGGAGCGGCTCTTCCTCAGCCTCCTCAGACCCCAGGTACAACATGCCCAGGACTGTCTGCAGTTTGGGTACCGGGCAGGTGTTGGTGTGGAAGATGCCATCCTCTACCTGCTACACTGAGCCCACTTGCATCTGGATAAGGGAAATGGCACAGTGAGGATCCTCTTCTTGGACTTCTCGAGTGCCTTCAACACCATCCAGCCCCTATTGCTTCAGGACAAACTGAACAGGATGCGAGTGGACCCCTGCCTGGTCACCTGGATCTCCAGCTACCTCACTGACAAGCCGCAGTACATCAGGCTGAAGGACATCATGTCTGACACTGTGATTAGCAGCACTGGAGCACCCCAGGGCACGGTGCTGGCCCCTCTTCTCTTCACCCTGTACACCGCGGACTTCTGCTACAACTTGGAGCTGTGTCACATTCAGAAGTTTGCCGATGACACAGCCATTATTGGGTGTATCAGTTACAACAGAGAGGAGGAGTATAGGACCCTGGTGAGGGACTTTGCTGTGTGGTGCAACAGGAACAATCTGCAGCTCAACACCTTGAAGATCAAGGAACTGGTCATTGACTTTGGGAGGTCCAGACCAAGGTCATGACCAGTTCTGATCGAGGGAGTCGAGGTAGAGGCTGTGGATTCCTACAAGTACCTCAGGCTGTGGCTGGACAGCAAGCTGAACTGGACTTGCAACACAAAGCACTTATCCAGGAACGGACAGAGCAGGCTATACTTCCTTAGGAGGCTGTGGTCCTTTAACATCTGCAGGAAACTCCTGTGGATGTTCTATCAGTCTGTGGTTGCCAGTGTCCTGTTTTACACCATGGTGTGCTGGGGGGGCAGCACATCCAAGAAGGACACATCCAGGCTGGACAAACTGATCAGGCGGGCCGGCTCTGTGGTCGGCATGAAGCTGGACTCTCTGGTGATGGTGGCAGAGAAGAGGTCTATGGACAAACTATTGAACATCATGGACGATGCCAGTCACCCTCTGCACACCGTCATCAGCATCCAGAGGAGCCTGTTCAGTGACAGAATGCTCCTTCCCAAGTGCAGGATGAACAGACTCAAAAACTCCTTTGTCCCTCATGCCATCAGACTGTACAACTCCTCTCTGGGGGGGAGGAGGGGTGACAGAGGACGGGAAGAAGCAGTAGCCTAGCCTAACAATAAGCAATACTGGACAATGTGCAATATAATGTGCAATATAATGTGCAATATCTCTCCTGCCGCCCCCCTCCCACTTCCCCCCTCCCCCATTCCTCTCTTCCCCATATCTTATTGTTTTTATATTTGTATATGTAAATACTTAATTTATATTAATTTATCTAGAAGTTTTTCCTCTATTTCTTTTCTCTGTTTATTTGTAATGATGCTGCTGGAATCTTAATTTCCCTGAGGGAACCCTCCCAAAGGGATCAATAAAGTTTTATCTAATCTAATCTATCTAGATTTATCTCATTTTATTAAATATAGGAATGCATTTTTGATAGCTATTTTATCACTGCTATAGCAAGTTATGAGTGTTTGAAATATGCTATGTAATATATCAGTCCATATGTCAAAGCAACGGCCGTAAACAAGATTCATTGAGACCTGTGCGAGACATCGTAGGACGGAAGTAAAACATACAGTGGAAATCAAAGTGACCAACATCTGCCAACATTGTCAAAAGATGCACATGCCCTCTTTCGAATGCTGACGTAATCAAGCCGGAAGTTTTGTTTGTTTTGATAGCAGTAATCGTCATTTAAACTCGTTTTTGTGCAATATTTTGTTTGGAAAACAGTTAATTTGGTGGAATAAATGTGACACAAGATGCCGAGGACACCTGACTGACACTTCACGTTTCAAAGTCTCACACAAGTCTCGTGAAGACTGTGCGGATAAGTGACGCCTGCTGTGGACCAAACGAACTAAATTCAACATGGCTAAAAACTGAATAGGCCGATAAGTATAATATTTAATTGCAATTAGTTGCCAATAAGAGTCACGATATAAGGTTACTAAAACCGAAAACGTAATTGAATAACACGTTAAATAAGAAATAAAGCAAGTTTAAAAATGACTTCAGTTCTCCTTCAGCAATGATCTTTGTGCTGCGATGCTTTTGGGAAACTTACGCCTGAACAGTTAAAATAAAACATAAGAAGTAATGTGGTACTATCTGGGACTAAGGCAATTACTGGCATTAAAACCTAGAGTAGCTCAGCCTAGTATGCTAGTATGGTGCTAGTATGTTGTTCCTGTGCTTCTTACGGTGGCTGGGAAGTGCAAAACAAAATTGCAAAATGTGAAACACTTTTACATTTTATAAAACAAAATTACGTTAGCAAAACACTTTTTTACCAAGGACAAAACAAATTTACATCTTGGAAAACAAACTGACAAGATGTGAAACAGTTTTACGAGTACTGAGACAAATTTACAAGTGGCAGAACACTTTTACCAGTCTCGAAACAAATTTACAAACAAAAATCTTCACGGAAGGGGAATGTACCAAATGCCACAAGTGACCCAGAAGTACGGTGGCCAGGAAGTGATCGAGTGAGCAGTCAATTCAAGTTGTTTTCTATGGAGTTTATGGTGATGGAACGTCGACTGTGACCGAATGATGTTTTGCCCCTTTTGTGGAAAACACATGAACCACGTAAAACAGTTTTCCTTATCGTGTGGACAGTCTCTAGGATTTTTAAAGGACACAGACCAGACAGAAGGACCAAGCACACAGAGAACAAGACAACATGAATTGACTGCTCACTCTATCACTTCCTGGTCACAGTATTTCCGGGTCGCTTGTGGCATTTGGTACATTCCCCTTCCGTGAAGATTTTTGTTTTCAAATTTGTTTCAGGACTAGTAAAAGTGTTCTGCCACTTGTAAATTTGTCTCAACACTTGTAAAAGTGTTTTGCTAATGTAATTTTGTTTTATAAAATGTAAAAGTGTTTCACATTTTGTAAATTTGTTTTGCACTTCCTGGCTTCAGTTTCACAAGGTTGTGTCAGGCATTGTCTCGGATTCTGAGCCTATTATTATGAGCATTTATGTAGATCTATAATTTATATATGATAAGAAAAACTTTCACAGAATGTGTTGTCACAAAGAGTGCATACCAAACCAAACTCCTTGCGATTACAAACATGCACAAAATACACTACAGATTTATGTTCACACAGAAGAATTCCTTCTGATCCATGGATCAACTACACAACTCCGTACCTCACTTTTGTGCATACAGGTTTGCAAAATAGAAGGTAGTAGGTTCATTCATTTGCTGTTTTTTTTTTTTAAATCAGTTTCCTTTGGTACCAACACTGAAGCAGTGAAGAACAGTGCTTTTTGAAGCAATCATGCAGGAATAAGGCTGTTCCTGAAACTACCAGTATACTGAAATGAAACACAGGCCCTGTTTACACTTGGCTTTAAAAGATGTCTTGGGTAGTCAGATCAAAAGTGGACAGCACTAAGTACAATTGTAAATGACCACCGAGATGCATTGTAATTCAATCACTCAAACCGCTTGCTGAGGTGGTCTGGGATGCATTTAACCATAATATATCTTTTGTAGTGTAAATGCTAATGCATCCTGACGTATCCCTGGAAAGGATGTAACAGGAAACTACGTCATAACTGTAGGACAAAGTGGGTTTTTTTGGTGACAGCACACCAACACTCAAAAAAATGAAGAGGAGCACTGATGTGGTTGGAGTGCAAGAAAATAATGATGGTATGTTTCAGGTAGAATGTTATGTTTTTGGGTTTTTTTTAAACATAACTGTGCACAGGGCCCTTTGACCATCCAGCAGAAGTGATTTAGGCAGTAACAAAATCTGAACACAAGTGGTCAGCTGGACACCTTGGAAACACATGATACACACATAGTGATGTGTCTCGCCTTCACACTTGTGATCCAATTGCCCAAGAAACATTTTAAAATCAAGTGTAAACATGGCCATAAAGAAATGCAGGAGATCTCGACACAGAAGGACCTGCAGTTTCAAAACACTCAGTCCCAAAATACAAATGATTTTCCATTGCATCTCCAAGATGTTGTTACAAGCGACACTAGGGATACACTCTAGTGCTGGGGGAGTGAGCGATGAAAAAGAACATAAATTGATTTCATGCTTGATGAGAACCCGATTAAGGAAACACAAGAAGTCAATGCTGCTGTTTTCCTGTGAACAAATGTGAATTTAAACCATTAACAGTGAGAGTCAAGTCCAGATGTGAGAACAGGAACATTTTTGCCCAGTTAGTTTGGGAAATGGCTGCATACAACTTTATTGCGTTCTTGTAAATCCAATATATAGCCAATGTTAATAATGATAAAAGACAAATAATAGCAACACAGGATGATACAGTGGTACGGGTACTAATACAGTCACTAATACCTGGTGCTGATTCTAGGGATATGTTGGTTTAGGAAACCAGCAAACTGTTTTAAGAACCAGTCTGTCCTGTTACTCATTTTGGTACACTTATAGTTCAGAGCAGTGTTGTAGTTGAGTCACTAAACCTCAAGTCCGAGTCCAGTCTCGAGTCCCCAGTGTTCAAGTCTGAGTCAAGTCCAGGTCATTAAAAACAATTCTAGTCGGGTCCAAGTCGAGTCCGAGAACAAGACTCCAACCGCACCATTTGACGGTGGCTGTTTCGCGCCATTAACATTAGTTTGTTCCTGAACATGACATATGAAGAGGCAAATGTGCATTCTCTTTGTCAGGGAGTGCGAAGTATTCTGTCAGAGATAGTTGGAATGTAAGTGTAGAAGGTGTGTTTATTAATACAAATGAAGACACGTAAACAATCCAGAATGGCAGGCAAAATTGTAAAACAGTGAAACAAGCAATAGGTCGAGCGAGGCACAAACAGGCTATCGAAGACTCGGCAGAATCAACAATGAGAAACAGGAAATCAAGGATCAGGAACCCAAACAAGGAAATAAGGTTCAGTAAGGTGTCAGCAACACAACTCTTACTTCACAAAGCAAGCATGTTTTTATAGTTTTTATATAAGAGCCTTAATCCTGTGCAGGTACAAGCCATTTACGGTGCGCGTGCTGTCCAGAGCATGCCCGAGAGTCTATCTGATAGACACGCCAAGGCGCACAGGTGTGACACTCTTGCACAAAATTAGTACAAAAATTAATGCAGCTATAAATATCTTATGGCAAATTATTATGGCATGTTACAAAAAATAAAGAAAAAATCCAAGTCCTCATCTCCAATTTACAAGTCCGAATGCAGTTAATTCACAAGTCTGAGTCCAAGTCATCAGTGCTCAAGTCCAAGTTAAGTCACGAGTCCTTAAAATTAGGGCACAAGTCAGAATCGAGTCCGAGTCCTGGACTCGAGTACTATAAGCCTGGCTTATAGATACATTTATCACCTGCCACATACTGTATATGAACAGTCATTGACTATATCCTGTCTTTACTCTGACATACACATTTTCTTGACCTGTCTTGTCCCTTCTATCAATGGAAAGAGACCACAGCAGGATTACTACTGACTGGATATTGTTTGGGTGGTGGAACATTCTCAGCACAGCAGTCTCACTGATGTCTTCAGTGGCCCGAATAAATGCAAGCAAACCAAAAACGCAACAGCAAATTTAAAAACAAATAATAAATTAATAAAAAAAACGCAACAAGAAAATTAAAACAAATGTCTGTAAACAATATGTAAACAAAACTCAAGAGTATATGCATCAACATTAAGGGTAGGTCCTTATTGAACAACCTGATTAGCTACAGTGTGCGTTTTGTCTGAGATGCTGCTGAAAATGGAGAGCTGAAGGATATTTACAGTAAGGATAAAAGAAGAAGAAGAACTTTATTCATCACACATACAGTTGTGAAATTCCTCTCTGCATTCAACCCATCTGAAGCAGTGAACACACACATGCACACACACTTGAGCACACATACATACCCAGAGCAGTGGGCAGCCATGCTAACAGTGCCCAAGGAGCAGTTGGGGGTTAGGTGCCTCACTCAAGGGCACCTCAGCCTAAAACTGCCCTCATGTTAATCTAACCGCATGCCTTTGAAATGTGGGGGAAACCGGAGCACCCGGAGGAAACCTACACAGGCACATGCCACACAGGCACGAGGAGAACACAAAACCTCCACACAGAAAGGTCCCTGTTGGCTACTGGGCTTGAACCCAGAACCTTCTTGCTCTGAGGCTAACCACTGCACTACAGTGCCCCTGTAAATATATATATATATATATATATATATATATATATATATATATATATATATATATATATATATATATGCATTATTTATGCTTATTTTTATCAAGGGCATACGTTAATATACATATGCTGTCAACTTTCCACAGCATTAGCAATATTTATGTTATGGTCTGTAAGGACCTACCCTTTCCATTTTGAGTTCATTTTGATGTGTTTCTGAAATTGTTATTACTGCTGAGTCTGTACCTGCTAAGTCTGTTATAGCATCCAAAGCCAAATACACTGAAAAGAGATCTCAACATGGACAATACACACAAGATGAGACCTGTGTGTTTTTGTTTCCTGCCAGGCCTATCCTGGCACTCTGCTTCTGCTTCCTTCCTTCCGTCCTTCCAACCTTCCTTCCTTCCTTCAGGTTGCTTGCTGTTGCTGTAGATTGTCTCACGTGGATACTTGCATTTACCAAAAACCGTTTATGCTTAAGTCTTACTCATTATTCACTGCATAACTTTACGTATATACTGGATACCTGAACCTAAAAACTTCACTTGTAATCATAAAAGACCCTGATGCTTATACTGAAGATTCAATCAACACATGCAGAGCTGTCTGACATTATAGTATACAGCCATGGAAGAAGAATGATTTATAATCGCACTATCCTAGAAAAGGATGTGTTCTGTTTGGAGTCCGGTTCCTCTCAAAGTTTCTTCCTCATTGTCACACCAGTGTGAGAAACCACTAGAAACTCCATTTCCCAGAACGCAAAGCGGCTTACAAACATAGCTGCCACAGACTATCCTTGACTTGCAAGTGACGTCAAAGCAAAATCGAAACCCGGATGTCGGCCATGTTGGTGGATATATAAATGTGGGGTCAAGTGACATTCCATACAAAACATAGTCACGTGTGCACAACTCTCTTTGTTTTTCCACTGCTTTAAGTGTTCTTTTAGCTATGCCATGTCTTTGTGCTGTATATGGTTGTGGTCACAACAGTACTCTTGACCGTGGCACATTCTGATTTTTTTTAATTCCATCCGTGATTCGGAAAGGGGGCAAGGAAACTTTGAGGCTTAGTACAGAGAGGTGACAAGCATGGCTGAAGAACATCGGTAGGGCTGATCTAACAGAGGCTAAAACCAAAACAGCTCATATTTGCAGTAATCATTTTATCTCAGGTGAGATTCAAAAGCTTTCTCAATAATATCATGGAAGTATTTTATTTCATGTTGCTAGAATTCTCATCTCATCTCATTATCTCTAGCCGCTTTATCCTTCTACAGGGTCGCAGGCAAGCTGGAGCCTATCCCAGCTGACTACGGGCGAAAGGCGGGGTACACCCTGGACAAGTCGCCAGGCCATCACAGGGCTGACACATAGACACAGACAACCATTCACACTCACACCTACGGTCAATTTAGAGTCACCAGTTAACCTAACCTGCATGTCTTTGGACTGTGGGGGAAACCGGAGCACCCGGAGGAAACCCACGCGGACACGGGGAGAACATGCAAACTCCACACAGAAAGGCCCTCGCCGGCCCCGGGGCTCGAACCCAGGACCTTCTTGCTGTGAGGCGACAGCGCTAACCACTACATCACCGTGCCGCCATGTTGCTAGAATTTTGCTATAAAATGAGCATTAACTTGTTGTGGTTCACTCGGTCGTTGTTATAATTTTAACGTGTATTACCATTTTGCTTCTCGGAGCATCAGCAAAATGATACAGTAGAAACAATCCAGACTGGGCACCCACTCAGAAAATGGGTTATGTTTTGTCCAAGGTCGGACTTGATTCTTCGGCAGCCGAACCAGATAGAACGTGATATCTGGGTACTCGATGGTCAGTAGAAGTGTCTTATCTTCAGAAAAGTCTGACTTTTTTCAATAATATGGCTCAAAACCACACATATCTATCTTCTCTTTGTATCGAATCTTCGCTCGACCGTTCAAATCATGGTAATACTGAGAAAATTCAGCATTGTTTACAGACATGCTTTTAGCAGCTGCCATCTTAGTTGCTTTGTATATCCACCATCATGGTGGACACTCATGACATAGCACATTTTGATCACGTGGCTGCAAGTTATCTATAATTACCAGCACAACACTCCAACCTTACATTTACAGTCACCCAAGTTCTAATCATATACACTTGTTTCCAATCATGTGTATTCCCTATATAAACAGACTTTGGACAGTTACCCAGTTGTGAAGTAACAATCAGTGGGCCTTAGCCTGACTTAAGAAACCTTGTAGTTTTGGATCTTGCTATTCTGTTTTTTGTTCTTGCCTTGTTGATTAGTTTTTGAATTTTGGATTTGCCTGCATTGCACTGATTGCTGTTTGCCTGACTTTCTGCCTGTTCTAGTTTAAGGTTTTTGCTACATGTTTGCCAGTGTCTTTTTAATAAAAAGCTAACCTGCACTTGTATCTGTCTCTGACTCCATCATATGACACTCATGTTGTCTCAGGGGTTTTGCCACTTGCCACTGCTGCCTCTGGTCTTGCTCATTAGCAATCTATATCTACACTACATCTGAATTTCTGTAAAGCTGCTTTGTGACAATGTCCATTTAAAAAAAAAGCACTATACAAATAAAATTGCATTTTATTGAATTTTTAGCTCTTTGTATATAATTTACTACTCAGGAACTTTTGTTAGTGTTAGCATTAATGGTGTAACTTATTCAGTTTGTTGCAACTACAGCATCAATTTCAATTATGATACTACATTTCACAGATGTCACTGGTTCTAGGTTTAAGACAGCAGCATTTTGATGCGTGAACTGATCTGATATTGCTGGCTCAAATCTAGCTGTATATAATGTCAGAAAAGGTTAGGCACTGGGGTGGCATGGTGGTGTAGTGGTTAGAGCTGTCGCCTCACAGCAAGAAGGTCCGGGTTCAAGCCCCGTGGCCGGCGAGGGCCTTTCTGTGTGGAGTTTGCATGTTGTCCGCGTGGGTTTCCTCCGGGTGCTCCGGTTTCCCCCACAGTCCAAAGACATGCAGGTTAGGTTAACTGGTGACTCTAAATTGACCGTAGGTGTGAATGTGAGTGTGAATGGTTGTCTGTGTCTATGTGTCAGCCCTGTGATGACCTGGCAACTTGTCCAGGGTGTACCCCGCCTTTCGCCCGTAGTCAGCTGGGATAGACTCCAGCTTGCCTGCGACCCTGTAGGACAGGATAAAGCGGCTACAGATGATGAGATGAGATGAGGTTAGGCACTGCAAACTGTCACGAAATCCAGGTTAATAAAGGCAGGATGCACATGCAGGAAAATAATTTATTAAAAAACAGGCAAGCAAGTCCAAATGGCAGCACACAGTTCAAAGTCCAACACAGGCAAGGGTTGGCAAACAACATAAACAGGGCAAAAACCAGAATACAAAACCAGGGAATAAAGCAGAGTCAAAAATGAGAAGAGCACACTAAAAACAAAGGCGTGATAATACACTGGTACTTTTGTAACACGGACCTAATACTTTGCAATTTTAGTGAGTGTGTCTGAGTCCTTATATACCAAGTCTGCAATGAGCCGGAATGTGGAAGAGTTGCATGCAACTAGCAGGTGTGTGCGCAGACCCACGGTGCATCTCGGGCACTAGAGTCTGGCCATACAGTTCAGTGCTGCAAACCCAGAAGCAAAAGCACTTTTCTGCACGAGGCTTTCAGTGCAGTACATGGGGCAAGGGACAGTTCATGACACAAACAGTATGCTGTCAACTAGGAGTGTGCTGAGTGGTTGTATGGGGCGGAATATGTATAAGATATTCACTTTGCAGTTCTCGGTGGTGTAGTGGTTAGCACTGTCACCTCACAGCAAGAAGGTTCTGGGTTCGAGCCCAGTGGCTGATGGGGTCCTTTCTGTGTGGAGTTTGCATGTTCTCCCCATGTCTGCATGGGTTTCCTCCAGGTGCTCTGGTTTCCTCCACAGTCCAAAGTCATGCAGGTTAGGCTAATTGGTGGCTCTAAATTGACCATAGGTGTGAATGTGAGTGTGAATGGTTGTTTGCCTCTATGTGCCGGCCCTGTGATGATCTGGTGACTTGTCCAGGGTGTACCCCGCCTCTCACTCATAGTCAGCTGGGATAGGCTCCAGCTTACCCATAACCCTGCACAGGATAAGCGGTTACAGATAATGGATGGATGGATGGATGGATGGATGGATGGATGGATATTCACTGTGCAGTTTTGTAAAATGTAAGGAAAAGAATCTCTATTCAAGCTAAAAACAACCCCTAGGTCTTAAAATAAAACATGGTAACAAACTGACACATTCACAGATTAGAGTTAGCAGTCATTGTGCATACATTGTGATTTAGCAGATATGTGTCAGAAAGTAACACATGTTCAAACAGCTCAATGACAATTTCATTCAAGAAAAAAAATTTGATGGCTGTCTTCACATGAGGATGTGTCTTCACATTCACAAGCTGGTGCTATTACTCTATGATGTACCGGTAGGAAAGACTTGTTATCTTGAAAATAGGTAGTAACTTAAACAAAATGAATTGTCCAATCCATTGAATTTTCCACAATGTTCCGCTCAAGCCAAAGTGAAAAAGGAATTTTGAAGTATTAAATAGATGCCACTCTGTGCCACACATGCCTTTTTGATAATAGAGGTCAGAGGAAAATGGCCAGATTGGTTCAAGCTGCAAGGAAGAATATCGTAACTCATATCATCACTTCACAACTGTGGTGTGCAGAAGAACATCTCAGCATGCACAAACCATCATGAGCACAGGCTCATCAAAACCGGACAATTGAAAATTAGAAAGAAAAAAAATCTGGCCTTTTTCCAATTTTCGACCATCCAGTTTGGGAGAGTTTGTGCCAATAACAGCCTCAGATTCTTGTTCTTGGCTAACAGGAGTGAGTGATGTGATCTTCTGTTGTTGTAGTTCATCTACCACAAGGTTTGATGTGTTGTGCATTCTGAGATGCTTTTCTGTTCACTACAGTTGTAGAGTGATTATTTTAGTTCCTATAGACTTCCTGTCAACTAACACCAGTCTGGTCATTCTCCTCTGATCTCTCTCATCAACAAGGTGTTTCAGGCTGCAGACCCTCTGCTCACTCTGCTCCCCCCCCCCCCCCCCAGATGATTCTGTGTAAGCTCTAGGGACTGTTGTGTGTGAAAATCCCTGGAGATCAGTAGTATCTGAAATACTCAAACCAGCCCATCTGGTACCAACAACCATGCCCTGGTTAAAGTCAGCGAGATCACACTTTTCCCCCATTCTGTTGCCTGATGTGAACATTGACTGAAGGTGGCTTTGCTTTATTCCCCTGCACTGAATTATAAACATGAACAACCAGTTAGGGAAACCACCTTACTATTGGCCTCTGATACCAGATCAATACACATTGACTTGGAGCTGATAAGGGCTGACCAGTGTGAAACACACCATAAAATTACAGCGAAAATCAGCCACAGATACTCGATGGAGTCGGACAGCTGACTATTGTCTTGACTATTATCAAAGCATTTAAATGATAATGTGTTTTTAGCCTTCATATTATATTAAATATTATTTTCACTACATCCAACTGAACACAGCGTGACATACAGGTCATGTTCCACCTAAACGCTCCCACCATCTCATTTATCATACACACCCCATAAGGAGTCTAAAACAGTTCTATAATTAAGCAGTGATTCATTGAGCTATTCATTGTGGAAAAACCTGCATGTTACTGTAGATACAGTGGACATTTAATGGTTCTAAGGACTGTGTGTGTGCGTGTTAATTATGTGTGTGTGTGTGTGTGTGTGTGTGTGTGTGTGTGTGTGTGTGTGTGTGTGAGAGAGAGACAGAGTGCATCTCTATCCTGAATATAAATGCACTGTAGGTGATTCACATCGAAATGTAGGAAAGCAATCTGACAAGAAATTGTCAACCGTCCACCCACTACCATGTCATCTCACACACACACACACACACGCGCGCACACACACACACACACACACACACACACACACACACAGTAAACCCTAATATGGACAAATATATTGGCAATTACATGCAATCATATCAGAGCATAATGAAAAGATGTCACAGAATCTATGGTCTGTGTACCGAATTCCAAAGAGTCGGACGATTCAGAGGAATGCGCCAAGCAGGGACACACACACACACACACACACACACACACACACACACACACACACACAGAGTGTGTGTTTATATTAGTGACACACACTACAGTTCCTCAGCATCTCCATGGAAACAGGCTGGAGAACAGCTCATCCTGCCCTGTGCAGCATACTGTCAGAGAGAGAGAGAGAGAGAATGAAAGTGAGGAGAAAGAGAGGAGGGGAGACCAGTTGAAAGAGAGAATTAGACAGAAAAAGAAAAGGAAAGAGAAAGAATGATAGAGCAACAGGAAGAATACGACAGGGAACAAAATGGTAAATGAGATGAAGAGAAATAAGCAGATGAAAACCAACCCTGTGGAAATCTGGTAAAATCTATTATTCACAACTTCTCCCACTCCATCTCTTCCTGTCAGACACTCTCATAAGTGCAGACCAAACTATTTCCAGCATCACCATGGATAGGATTATTAATTGTCATTAACATATATTGTAATACATGTTGGCAGTATATTAAATAACAAAGTGTCTGAATACTTATTTACCTAATGCACAATATTTCCATAGAAAAAAACTTTACTCTAACACAAGGGAAGTCTAGTACACACACACACACACACACACACACACACACACACACACACACACACACACACACACACAGAGGCACCCAGAAATGAACTAGACAGCATGAAGTGACATTGCTCATGATTGTAATTAAACAAGACCCAAATATTATTTATTTCACTTATAATTATTGCTACCTATGCTTTCTGAATTTGAAATCACAAATGTTCATTTTGTACAACCCCAATTCCAAAAAAAGTTGAGGCGCTGTGTAAACTGTAAATAAAAACAGAATGCAATAATTTGCAAATCATGGAAACTCTATATTTAATTGAAAATAGTGCAAAGACCACACTGTAAACATTTGGGAAGGGGTAAGGATCCCTGGAGGAGTAGCACCTCTCTGGTGGCCAATAATATTGGTGTCCCAGATTGGTCTCCCCACATCCAGTGGTATATGAAGTGCAATATAAGGCAAATTCACTACCAGCGAGTGGCCATAACACCTAGCCTCTCACATACTGAAGACCGCCAGTGTGCCTCCAAGTGGCGCCTCTGTTATTGCAGAACATGGCGGATCTAGGGGAGACAACCCCGATATAAAACCCACCACATTGGTGGTTATCATCAGGGCAGATGGGGCTCTGCAGCCATGGCAGGCTACCCACCTAGGAGAAGGAAACTCTGATGTAAAACCTATGGCCCAAGATCCTCGCTGTCACCGTCCCAGCTTGCTAGGCCATGGCAGATGAGCCTCATGCTTAAAGGGTGGGGATGGTTTGCGCATACTATACCACACCTAAAAACTCTTCAGCGCAGGCCGAAGGACCAATCACTCTGTTCATGACCACTTTGCAAGTCCTGCAGCGATGGGAATGAAGCGAACATGACAGGTGGAAGATGTCACTGGAAGTCGCAGTCTCAAACGCAGGCGGTTCAGGACTCTGGTCGCCTGGTGCCGACCAGGAGATGACGGTACCACTTGGCAGTATCCTGAATGACCAAGTAGCCTTCTTTAGGGACAGCACTGCTTGCTCCACATGGAGAGGGGCCTAGAAAAGGTGACCCAAACAAAGCCTCCTCTACACCCGGTTGGCTAGCCACGGTCAACGGGCATCTCTCTTTACGCGGTCAAACACAAGCAGGTTTAGAAACAAAATCAAAGACAAAGGAACGAATAAAATCTCTCCCGAAGGGCAAGGGTTTAAAAATTGCATGCTGGAACATTCGCACCATGCTTGATCTAGCTGACAACAGACGTCCAGTACGCCGATCTGCTCTTGTTGTACACGAACTGTCTCGCCTCGATGTTGACATCGCAGCTCTAAGTGAAGTTCGCTTTCCAGAAGAAGGTAGCCTCAAAGAACACGGTGCTGGCTATACCTTTTACTGGTCGGGCAAACCATCAACAGAGAGACGCCTTTCAGGCATAGGCTTCATGGTGAGAAACTCATTGGTATCCAAACTTGAAGCTTTGCCAATTGGTCACTCTGACCATATTATATCCATGCGTCTTTCTCTGGACAACAACCAACATGTTACGCTCTTCAGCGTGTACGCACCGACCCTTCAGGCCGACCCCAAAGAAAAAGCTAAATTCTGCTCCGATCTATGCAGGCTCCTGCAAAGTAGACCTGCTGACGAGAAGGTTCTGATCCTTGGTGACTTCAATGCCAGAAAAGGCCGAGACTCAGATGCCTGGAAAAGAGTTCTTGGGAGACATGGCGTTGGAAACTGCAATGACAATGGGCATCTGTTGCTAGAATTCTGCACCGAGCAGCAACTCATCATCACAAACACCATCTTTCAGCAAAGGAACAGTCTTAAAACAACTTGGATGCATCCTCAGTCAAAACAATGGCACCTTCTCGATTACGTTCTAGTGTGCCAACGAGACCAGAAAGATGTCTTACACACCAGAGTGATGCCCAGTGCTGAGTGTCATACAGACCATCATCTTGTCCGATGCAAACTCAAACTTCACTTCAAACCCAAGTCAAAGAAAAGAAGTCCCAGGATGAAAAAACTCAATGTCAGCAACCTTCACGTAGCCGAAGTGAAAGCTGAATTTGAGGCAAACTTACAGTAGAAACTTGAGGAACCAACCTACTCCCGTGAACCCTCCCCTGTGACCATGTGGGACCAACTGAAAACAGCCATCTTGAAGTCATCCGAAGAGGTTCTCGGCTACACCACAAAGAAAAACAAGGACTGGTTCGATGACA
The DNA here is from genome assembly GCF_027579695.1 of Neoarius graeffei. Lineage (NCBI taxonomy): Eukaryota > Metazoa > Chordata > Actinopteri > Siluriformes > Ariidae > Neoarius > Neoarius graeffei. The sequence continues at coordinate 111,301,904 of NC_083571.1, read as the reverse complement.
ATGACAAGGAGATCCAGGCATTGTTAGCAAAGAAAAGATCTGCTCACCAGGCCCACCTACAGCAGCCGTCCTGCCCAGTAAAGAAAGCCTCCTTCCGGCGTGCTTGCAGCCTCCTTCAGAGCAGGCTCAGAGAGATCAAGAATGAATGGTGGAACCACCTCGCACAACGTATCCAGCTCCTTGTGGACAGTGGCAACTACTGGGGGTTCTAGGAAGCTCTGAAAGCAGTATACGGCCCTACTTAGCAGGTCCAAAGCCCCTTGCGTAGCTCTGATAACCAGGAGCTTCTCACTGACAAGACATCAATCCTCAAACGCTGGACGGAGCATTTCCAGTCCCTCTTCAGTGCAACTTGCACAGTCCAGGACTCAGTAATCATGCGCATTCCCCAGCTTCCAATCCGATCAGAACTCGATGAACCACCTACCCTCGAGGAAGTAATTAAAGCTGTAGACCAACTCAAAAGCGGTAAGGCAGCAGGAGTAGATGGCATTCTTCCAGAGATCTGGAAGCACGGAGGTCTTATACTGCACAGCAAGCTCCTAGATCTCCTACTCTGTTGCTGGGAGCAGGGAAAGTTACCACATGATCTGCGAGATGCTATCCTAATCATAATTTATAAGAAGAAGAGAGAAAAGTCTGATTGTTCCAACTACTGGGGGATTACCCTTCTGGCCACTGCCGGTAAAATACTCGCGAGAATCCTGCTTAACAGGTTTGTTCCTTCTATCGCCGAAGACCAACTCCCAGAAAGCCAGTGCAGTTTCAGAGCCAACAGAGGTACAACAGACATGGTGTTCATCCTCCGGCAGCTGCAGGAGAAGTGTCACGAGCAAAACAAAGGACTCTATGCAACCTTTGTTGACCTGACAAAAGCCTTCGATACTGTGAGCAGGAGGGGACTATGGCAGATCTTGAAGCGCCTTGGCTGTCCCCCAAAGTTTTTCGAGATGATGATCCAACTACATGAAGCTCAACGTGGCCAGATCAGACTTGGCAGTGACCTTTCTGACCCCTTCCCTATCTCCAATGGCGTTGGAGATCAAACAGGCCACTGAGGACCTTGACGATGAGGATGGAGTCTATGTAAGGTATTGACTGGACGGCAGCCTGTACAATCTTTGGCGGCTTCAGTCCCATACAAAGACCCATGAAAGACTTGTCTGCGACCTACTCTTTGCAGATGATGCCGCCCTTGTCGCCCACACGGAACAAGCTCTCCAACACATCACCACCTGCTTTGCAGAAGCTGCTCAGCTCTTTGGCCTTTAAGTCAGTCTGAAGAAGACCAAGGTTCTCTATCAGCCTGCCCCCCTTAAAGTATACCACCCACCTCACATCTTCATTGGTGACACTGAACTGAAACCAGTACAGCAGTTCACCTACTTAGGATGTACCGTATCTTCTGACGCCAGGATTGAAAAGGAAATCGACAACAGACTCACAATGGCCAATAGTTCTTTTGGCAGACTCTATAAACGAGTCTGGAATAATAAGAATCTGAAAAGCAAAACTAAGATCAATGTATACTGTGCTGTGGTCCTCACCACCCTTCTCTATGGCTCCGAGACCTGGGTCACTTATCGCTGCCACCTCCGAATCCTTGAGCGTTTCCATCAGCGCTGTCTCTGTACCATCTTCAACATCCACTGGAGCAACTTCATAACCAACACTGAGGTCCTTGAACAAGCCGAGATCCTAAGTATCGAAGCCATGCTGCTGAAGTCCCAGCTCCGTTGGGCCGGTCATGTTTCTAGAATGGAGGACCATCGCCTCCCCAAGATCGTCATGTTTGGAGAACTTTCGTCTGGTCACCGAGACCGAGGCACTCCAAAGATGAGATACAAGGACAGCCTCAAGAAGTATCTCAAGTCCTGTCACATTGATTTCAAACAGTGGTCCTGCATGGCTGCCGAGCGTGATGGATGGCATCATTCTGTTAACGAAGCCATTAACCTGTTTGAACGCACCCGACGAGGAGCCTTGGAAGAAAAGCGCCAGAAGAGAAAAAACCACGCTGCTGCTGCCATTTCAAACCCAAACCCCGACTAGTCCTTCAACTGCCGTCACTGCACCAGGACTTGCCTGTCCCGGATTGGCCTCGTCAGCCATGAGAGGGCTTGCAGTCGGCGCGGATGTGGATGTCCTTCTTAGAATCTTTGTTCGCGAAGTCAAGCCATGATGAAACATTTGGGAATTGAGGAAACCAATTGCTGTTGTTTTGAAATAGAAATGTTCCATTCTGGGCGGCATGGTGGTGTAGTGGTTAGCGCTGTCAACTCACAGCAATAAGGTCCGGGTTCGAGCCCCGTGGCCGGCGAGGGCCTTTCTATGCGGAGTTTGCATGTTCTCCCCGTGTCCGCGTGGGTTTCCTCCGGGTGCTCCAGTTTCCCCCACAGTCCAAAGACATGCAGGTTAGGTTAATTGGTGACTCTAAATTGACCGTAGGTGTGAATGTGAGTGTGAATGGTTGTCTGTGTCTATGTGTCAGCCCTGTGATGACCTGGCGACTTGTCCAGGGTGTACCCCGCCTCTCGCCCGTAGTCAGCTGGGATAGGCTCCAGCTTGCCTGCGACCCTGTAGAACAGGATAAAGCGGCTACAGATAATGAGATGAGATGTCCCATTCTTGTCTGATATACAATTTCAGTCGCTCAACAGTTTGGGGTCTCCTTTGTCATATTTTGTGCTTCATAATTCGCCAAATGTTTTAAATGGGAGACAGGTCTGGACTGCAGGCAGGCCAGTTTAGCACCTGAACTCCTTTACTACAGAGCCATGCAGTTTTAATATGTGCAGAAAGTGGTTTGGCATTGTCTTGCTGAAAGAAGGAAGTCCTTCCCTGAAAAAGATTTTGTCTGGATGGCAGCGTATTGCTCTGAAACGTGCATATATCATTCAGCATTAATAATGCCTTCCCAGATGTACAAGCTACCCATGTCATGTGCACTAATGCACCCTCATACCATCACAAATGCTGGCTTTTGAACTGTGCACTGATAACAAGCCGGATGGTTCTTTTCCTTTTTATCCTGGAGGACGTGGTGTCTATGATTTCTAAAATGAATTTCTAATTTTGATTCGTCAATCCTCAGGACAAATTTCTGCTTCACCTCAGGTCATCATAAAAGAGCTCGAGTCCAGGGAAGGTGGCAGTGTTTCTGGATATTGTTTATATCTATTATGGATGCAGTCATGAGCTGTTTTCACAGATTATGGTTTTCTGAAGTGTTCCTGAGCCCATACAGTGATTTCCACTACAGACATGTGTCTGCTTTTAATGCAGTGTCAACTGAGGGCCTGAAGATCACAGACATCCTATGTCAGTTTTCAGCCTTGTCTCTTGCATACAGAGATTTCTCCAGATTCTCTGAATCTTTTAATTATATCATGTACCACAGATGATGTGATCCCCAAATTCTTTACAATTTTACATTGAGGAACGTTATTCTTAAATTGTTGCACTCTTTGCCCATGCAGTCTTTCACAGAGCAGTGAACCCCTCCCCATATTTACTTCTGAGAGACTCTGCCTCTCTAGGATTCTCTTTTTATACCCAATCATGTTACTGACCTGTTGCCAATTTACCAAATTAGTTTTATTTTAGCATTACACAACTTTTTCAGTCTTTTGTTGCCCCTTTCCCAACTTTTCTGAAACATATTGCTGGCATCAATTCAAATTGATTTTGAATGTTTTTCAAAAAACAATGAACTTTCTCAGTTTCAACATTTGATATGTTGTCTTTACAATATTTTCAGTGAAATGCAGGATTTCCATGATTTGCAAATCTCATCTCATTATCTCTAGCCGCTTTATCCTTCTACAAGGTCGCAGGCAAGCTGGAGCCTATCCCAGCTGACTACGGGCGAAAGGCGGGGTACACCCTGGACAAGTCGCCAGGTCATCACAGGGCTGACACATAGACACAGACAACCATTCACACTCACATTCACACCTACGCTCAATTTAGAGTCACCAGTTAACCTAACCTGCATGTCTTTGGACTGTGGGGAAAACCGGAGCACCCGGAGGAAACCCACGCGGACACGGGGAGAACATGCAAACTCCGCACAGAAAGGCCCTCGCCAGGACCTTCTTGCTGTGAGGCGACAGCGCTAACCACTACACCACCGTGCCGCCCATTTGCAAATCTTCACATTCTATATTTATTTATGTTTTACACAGTGTCCCAACTTTTTTGGAATTGGGGTTGTACATGACAGGACTTCAAAATACTGGCATTTGGGATTCTAGTCTTAGTAGTACTTTAAACAGAATTGAAATCAGTGGCATTGTTTCTCCTTACCACTTTTTTTTCTTGAAATTACTGAAAAATCAGCAATTATTTTCAGACCAAGCCAATTTAAAAAAAAGAAAAAGAAACAAAACAAATAATGTTAGCTTTAACATGTAGAAGACAACTGTGGACTCTCTTTCTAGCAACACATCATTTATTGTCTTCAGTGTTTAAATATTTTGGACATTTTGGCTTGGGCGGCACGGTCATGTAGTGGTTAGCACTATCGCCTAATAGCAAGAAGGTCCTGGGTTCGAGCCCAGCGGCCAGCGAGGGCCTTTCTGTGTGGAGTTTGCATGTTCTCCCCATGTCTGTGTGGGTTTCCTCCGGGTGCTCCGGTTTCCCCCACAGTCCAAAGACATGCAGATTAGGCTAATTGGTAGCTCTAAATTAACCGTTGGTGTGAATGTGAGTGTGAATGGTTGTTTGTCTCTATGTGTCAGCCCTGCGATGACCTGGCGACTTGTCCAGGGTGTACCCCGCCTTTCGCCCATAGTCAGCTGGGATAGGCTCCAGCTTGCCTGCGACCCTATAGACCCTTTTCAGTCACGTGACCTTCGTAAACACGACCACCATTTTGGACATGTAGTGGACTTCGGTTCGAATCAGTTTGAATGCGAGGAAGGTGACAAATGAAAAACATAAAAGAAAAAGGAGCGAGATGCAGAAAACACCTTCACTATCCAGCGACGTAGGGCATTTACAGGGCGAGCAGAAGGAGAGGTATTTGCAAAAATTGAGGTTAGCAGGCTTAGAGAACGACATTTACCTGCTTCCACCAGGATTGTTCACTGACGTACGCTCCGGCTTGCTCCCCCTCAAATTAAGCAGCGCGCTCCGGCTTGCTCCCCCTCAAATTAAGCAGCGCGCTCCGGAACCTCGGCCGGAGCACTCCGGGAGCAAGCCAGAGCACGCTGCTTAATTTGAGGGGGAGCAAGCCGGAGCATGCTCCGGAACCTCGGCCGGAGCACTCCGGGAGCAAGCCGGAGCGCGCTGCTTAATTTGAGGGGGAGCAAGCCGGAGCGCGCTGCTTAATTTGAGGGGGAGCAAGCCGGAGCGTGCTCCGGAACCTCGGCCGGAGCACTCCGGGAGCAAGCCGGAGCGCGCTGCTTAATTTGATGGGGAGCAAGCCGGAGCGCGCTCCGGAACCTCGGACGTTGGCTCCGGCAGCTATTTACACTGGATCCGGTGTAAATAGCTGCCGGATCATAATTATAGTAAACTAGTAAATACAGTAAAGGAAAAAACTTGAGACTGAAAGGTTTTAACAGTCATCCAAATGACTGAACGTAAACATTGCTACAGTAACATACTAGCTACTATGTTGTTGACATTAGCTAGTCAACAATAGCTACTTCAGAAGAACAAAGAGGTTACAATGGGTTATTTTAACCTATTTGGTTACACACTCGCCGCCACAGAATGTTAACAGCAATGTAATGCCTTTTCTGGCTAATTTTATTCGTCTTATCTCCAACAAAGTGGTCACTACACAAGCGTTGGTATGCCGAGGGCTGCCAATCTTTCCTGTTAATGGCCGCTATCCATCTTCTCCGTCGGGATCCGATAAAATGATGAACCTTGCCTTGTTTGTTGATGGTTACTACATCCAGGTGCACAACAATATAGTGGCATGATGGAAGTCTTGCTGAAAGTAAAAACTTTCTTTGCTGCCGTTCCTCAATGTTGGCTGTGGTAAACTACTGGTAGTACATGTCCAAAATGGCGGCCGCGTTTGTTGTGACGTCACGTGAAAAGGGTCCATAGAACAGGATAAGCGGCTACAGATAATGGATGGATGGATGTCCTCCAACTGGGTCTACATACAGAGCATTCTGCCTACTGACACTTTCAGTGCATGCACATTTCAACCATGGGTAGGTACACACAGCTAATATGAACAGCGTTTTACCACCAGTAAGATTTCTCTGCTCAAAGCAGTTCATCTCCTCCTCCCGTGTCATCCGCCATCCCAACTATGGCTCCTGGAACTTTGACAATGACATCATGCTCAATAAATTGAGTTGACCTGCCACCCTGAATAACAACATGCAGCCTGTTGTGCTTATAGATCTGAGTTAACTTCCTATGTTACTAAGTAAAAAAAAAACACTACAGGAAAAAAAAAAGACAGACACTTTGACAAGCTTGATTTTTTTCCCCCTCAGTCACACACTTTAAGCAGGCCAGCATCAATGCCCCAATCGGATCTCCCTGGTAATATTTTTGACCACAATGTACTCTCCTTTGTTCTTCAGGATACAGCAGTTTTCCTGGTGTAAATCAAATGATTAACACTCATATTAATCTGAGGTCTCAAAGAATTTAATATTTCAAAAAAATATTAGATTGTACATATTAGATTGATTTATCATCCCATTCAAATTAAAATATGACAGGAAAATCTACTGGCCACTACAATTCACTTATTGTCAGTATAATGTGTTCATCTTTTTTCCAGGAGCCTTGTCTTATTCATGCTTTCTAGTGTTTAATGGCACAGTGATGGTGGGAATCACATTTCATTTAACTGTGGTTAAGGCCATGCCTATTTCAAATACAGATACAGATACTGAACAATTATTTAGAACACTAAACAAACACAGGTACAGGTACAGAAAGTGGCAGTGCATTACACAGCTAATTTATATGATAAATGAGACTTTCATGACTTCAGTCCAATGCCATGGAGCAGGGAAAAACACAAATGTGCCATGCACTGGTCTACGTCCTGTCTGACCTTAGTGGTAGACTAGACTGGATTACAATGCAGGACTGGGCTATCTCTCATCCGTGTCATGTTGGCAGAATACACCAGGCTAGTGTCTATGGGTGTGACATGATAACACAAACTAAAGACCCATTTACTTCCATCCAAACAGACTTCCAACACCCTCAGAGCATTGGAAAAGCACTTCAGATGGGATGGTGTGTGGCAGTTTCTTAAAAAGTAAAGACGTGTGAATGAATGGGGGGGTTTGTCAGCATGTCTCACATCTTTTTCGTCAAACTCACGTATGATGGCACAGTGTTGGGTCACAGACAATCTGTCAGTTAAACTGCATTTCCCATAGAAAGATGGAGTAATTGCTCCCTTTAAAACAGAGCAGCTTCGAAGTAGTGATGTATCCTACATGTTTTTAAACTGATAGATGCACATAGAAAATGAAATGGTGTAGTGTTTATTTCACTACTCAGTCATTACAATAATTTAACAGTTCAGCCAGATGGAGCAGGTTTTCTCATTCAAGTAAGTGCAGTGCCACTCTTTACAGGGAATCAGTGGGATTAATTAATTAATTAGTAACTTAATAGCTAACCACATTTTTTTTTGTTTGTTTGTTTTGTTTTGTTTTTTAATGAATAAGTCTTTCATTCAAGTTCATAACATGGGACAAGTTCTGGTGCAAATTTGGGGGGGGCACCCTCCATCCAGAAAAAAAAAAATAGTTTTAGTACATGGCTACTTGGAATTGTGACTTGATTGTATTGCAGATACCGAGATATGCCTGCCATTTTTTTATTATTAATAAGGTTTTTAAAATCTCATCTCATCTCATCTCATTATCTCTAGCCGCTTTATCCTTCTACAGGGTCGCAGGCAAGCTGGAGCCTATCCCAGCTGACTACAGGCGAAAGGCAGGGTACACCCTGGACAAGTCGCCAGGTCATCACAGGGCTGACACATAGACACAGACAACCATTCACACTCACATTCACACCTACGGTCAATTTAGAGTCACCAGTTAACCTAACCTGCATGTCTTTGGACTGTGGGGGAAACCGGAGCACCCGGAGGAAACCCACGCAGACACGGGGAGAACATGCAAACTCCACACAGAAAGGCCCTCACCGGCCCCGGGGCTCGAACCCAGGACCTTCTTGCTGTGAGGCAACAGCGCTAACCACTACACCACCGTGCCGCCGGTTTTTAAAATAAACAAAATAAATCATTATGTGGGATTGAGCTTAAGAGTTTATGGTATAAATTTATATTTAATAGTAGATCCTAACTTAGGTTTTTCACAAATGCAGTGAAAAGCAAGCTGGGTGAGTCTTGTTGGATTTTAACAGAGCGCGGGAACTTTGTGCATCTACATAATAACATACTGTATTCCCGGACTGCACTGTAGACTACATGTGAAGGGTGTGGGCCATCCTTTTAAGTTTATGGTATCATTAACACACATGTTCACAAGCCAAAACGATAAGATGCTGCAGCAGGCCTACTGCGTATACACACATGTCAGCAGTCCATATTCACTAATAGGGTATCCCTGTACTCACTGTACCCTGTGTATGTACATGGGACACGTGCCATTTAGGGTGAGCCTCACTTTGATTTTTATGACAAAGGCTGGATAGGTCTGTGAGAGATGTTGATTTTTGCAGCGGCTCTGAAGAAAATCTGCTTGAAATCCCCTGAGTATTGGGATTATAAGACTTGTTCACATGCAACTCACACGATCATTGTATCGTTATCTCACTCTATTAGCCTCAGGAGCTCAGATTGCAGTTACTGACTTTGTATTACAGGGATGCAACTCTTGCAGTCTTTCTTTATAGTTATCTCAGTATTAAGCTCTGCCTTAAGTGGCCACTTACATTCCCTCAGTTTACCTGGGTATATTCACTGTCTTTTATATGTACATTGAATGTCCTGAGCAGGAGCTCAGATTGCAGTTGCTAAAATAGCAATAATTTATTGATATAAGGTGTTTTGTGGTCAATGTACTACACTGTAGTGTGTCATGTGGTAATGCATTATAGGACAATGCAACTTTCATAAATATTATCATACAGTCGAGCCGGAAAGTCTGCACACCCCTTTCACCTTCTCCATGTTTTATTATGTTACAGACTTATTCTACAATAGATTGAGTTAATTTTTGTCACAAAATTCTACACAAAATAACCCATAATGACAAAGTGAAAGCAGGTTTTTGGGCATCTGTGCTAATTTATTAAAAATCAAAATGTAAAATATCATATGTACACAAGTGTGCACACCCTTTGATATGACACCCAAAAGTGAGCTGAGGTGCATTTTGTTTCCACTGATACTGCTTAAGATGTTTCTACAACTTAATTGGAGTCCACCTGTGGGTAAATTCAATTGACTGGACATGACTGGGGATTGCCAACACCTGCCTATATAAGGTCCCACAGTTGACAATACATGTCAGAGCAAACTCCAAGCCATGGGATCAAAAGAATTATCTGCAGACCTCAGAAACAGGATTGTGTCAAGGCATAAATCTGAAGAAGAGTATAGAAAAATTGCTGCAGCTTTACAGGTCCCAAAGAGCACAGTGGCCACCATCATTTGTAAATGGAAGAAGTTTGGAACCACCAAGAATCTTCCTAGACCTGGCTGTCTGGCCAAACTGAGCAATCAGGGAAGACTGGCCTTGGCCAGGGAGATGAGCAGGAACCCGAGGGTCACTCTGACAGAGCTCCAGCATATACTTGTGGAGATGAGAGAACTTTTCAGAAGATCAACCATCCAGGTAGCACTCCACAAATCAGGCTTTTATGGTAGAGTGGCCAGACGGAAGCCACTCCTTTGTAAAAGGCACATGACAGCCGCTTAGAGTTTGCCAAAAGGCACCGAGATGCCTTGAAGCTGTAATTGCTGCCAAAGGTGCATAAACCAAGTGTTAGGCTAAGGGTGTGTACAGATATGTAACCTCTAAATAACCTATTTTTGTCACGAAAATAAAATTGCATGTTTTCTAAAAACCTGTTTTCACTTCATAATTACTGGCGATTGTGCGTAGATGTTTGACGTAAAAAATGAACTCAATCTATTGTAGAATAAGTCTGTAACATAATAAAATGTGGAGAAGGTGAAAGGGGTGTACAGACTTTCTGGCTTGACTGTATATCAGTTGTAATTATGTTCTATGCATATACCTGCAACTCCGCCACTATCATTTTCACTGACTAATAAAATGGTTTTGAAAGTTCCTACTTTTAAAACATAGTTTTTATATGGTAATTTTCTTTAACTCTTTGATGCACAACCCATAGCCTACATGTCGAGTTATACGGTTTCCCCATATTTTGTACGGGAAAATGCCATTTTTTGGCTAATACGGCGTACACTGATTTTCATACGGGAAAATTACATTTTGTATCCGAGATTTTTTTCCATTACTTCGAGAAAATTTTCTTAGCATCCACCATTTATTTTTTCAAACACGCATACACAAAGAAATGGAACTATTTTCAATTTATGTGGTTTTATAGTTGCACGTGGTTTTCTCGGTCATTTAAGTACATCAGCTCAGACTGCCCAGACTTCTGTGACAGTTGCAGAAATTATGTTCTGCCAATTTCTTGTGGAACACAACATCCACCCGACTGTGGCAGACCATTTTTCGTAGCTAGCGAAAAAAAAATGTTTCCCGATTCAAAGACTGCACAGTTAAGCATTTGTGGGTTTTTTTTATTTTTTATTTTTTTAAAAGTTTTTACTGTTTGCATGTAGGAAAGCTTCCTCCATTATGATGATAATTTAGGGAGGCGATACCGGGAGTCGCCGTTTATACAACGGCAACTGTAGTCACCCGGCGATTTCTGGTTTCGCTTCCCTAAACATTTTAATTGCTGATTGACATTATATGTAGACACAGATGACCAACACCCATTACTACCATCAGTCGTCAGTAAACTGGAAAAGTATTGAATGAAGAGTAATGGTGGTAATGACCGTTGGTAACCTGTCTCTAAAATGTGTAGTAGGGGATGGAAGCAATTTAACACCATCTACATGTTTGCCGTGCTCTGATTTTCTTTTATTGACCAGGAAAATAATAGATGTATATTTGGGAAAGGTCTTCGATATAAAAACTGCTCTGGGTGTTGCAAGGTTTCCAATGCTGAAACAACTTTTTACTGCTTTGCTGTGCCTCCCACATAGCAATGCAGATAGAGAGAGGGCTTTTTCATTGGTTAGGAAAATTCATACTCAGTACAGAAAAAAATATGGCTGCAGACACATTAACTGCATATCTGCAAATTAAAATGAACTGTGATGAGGAACTACAACTGCTGCCCAAGCAGTGATATTATAGCTAGTGCCAAATCTGCAACATCTTTGTACAACAAAGAACACTCCAAAAGGGAATAAGATTTAAATTCTTGTTATAAATTACTGGGAAGATTTTCAATTTAACTTCATAATTTATTAATATTTTCACTTATCCTTGTTTGCATAATATACTTGATGTGGTTCAGTCATCTTTAGTTGGATCTAACACTGCTTGTGGTGTCAACACTTTTCTCAAATGGAACTTTTACTAACCTTCATTTACTGTTTGACATGGTTATACATAATTTATTACATGTAACCTACTATTTTAATTAACATACCTACTTAGTACTGCTGTTATATTTCAAGTAATTTTCTTTGGTGGAATGTAATATTGTAGGTGATGTCAACACTTGTCAAATAGAACTTAGTATAATTTTTATTAACTATTTAATATTGATACATTTTATTTGCAAAATTTACATAAATAATTCTGGTATTACTGATACAATGTATACTAAATAATTAGGTTTATAGTTCAGTCATTCTCTTTAGTAGATAATTGTTTATTTGACTGTACATATAGTCATTTTTAATTCAGTTGTTTTCTCTGGGATCTAAAATTTATTTTTATTCAGTACATGCTTATTTGATCCCTTTAACTTGATGCAGTGTGATAAATATTCCTATTACAATAGGAGTGTATAATGTGGAATAAAACAATTGGTGCTTTGGATTATATGTTGGAATTTTTTTCTCGTGTATAAGGGCTCATGGGTGTATGTAAGGGAAAAGTACAGATTTTGTAAGGGCAAATGACAACCTGGGTCAAAAGTGACCCAGCTGAGTTTTTATTTAAACTGGGTTTGCTTAGCTTGTGTATCAAAGGGTTAAGAGATTTCATCTACAACATGTCTCTGACAGCTTAAAATGCATCTCTGGACATTTAAAAACTGCAGGGCCTCCGGGGGCCTCTGGCAGCCCCTGGACCCCAGCCTTACTGGGTTGACACCCCCCCCCCCCCCCCCCCCCCCCTTCTAATTTTCCTGGATCTGACCCTGAAGTTGGAGGCATATGACAACCATTCCACTTAGTTCCACTCAGAAAACAGTTCAAAAGCCTTGAATCATTCTTTCCATAAATGTTTTCAATTTGATGAGGAAATTCTGGAGTGACACAGCGCTGCTGTGGTTATCACTGTCACCTCACCATGAGAAGGTTCTGGTGTTGAACTTCATGGCCAATTGGGGCTTTTCTGTGTGGAGTATGCATGTTCTCCCTGTGTCTGTGTGGGTTTCCTCAGGGTGCTCCAGTTTCCACCCACAATCCAAAGACATGCAGATTAGATCAGCTGGCTATTCTAAATTTCCCATGGGTGTGAATGTGAGTGTGAATGGTTGTTCATGTCTGTCTTGGGCCTGTGATAGATTGGTGACCTACCCAGGGTGTACCCCACCTCTCGCCTGAAGTCAGTTGAGATCAGTTGCAGCTTCCTCCGCGACAGATAAGTGGTATAGATAATGGATGGATGAGATTTTGTGTAAGCTTCCTCAGATAAGGCCAAAATGGCATCCTCATCTCATTATCATGCTGCCAGTTTATTTGAACAAACAATAAAATGTGGGCTTTCGTATATCACACCAGCCCCCTTAACTGAAGAATTGCCATGATCCTCCTACTGTTCAGAAAGACTATGAAAGATCTTGGCTTGATTTCAGATGGTTCTCACAAGCAATTCTGACAACAAAATAACCAGTCTTTAAAGGCAGGTTTACACTTGATGCATGACTTGATGCACAAAGCAACAGTGACCTGAGCACCATTGTTCACACATTTCCCTGCATACTTTATGTCGTCTTCATTTGAAGGATTAAAAGTAACACCCACTAGATGGCACATCAGAGCCAAAACATCCCTGTCCTTCTGGTTTCCAAGTGAAGTTAATGAATAGATGATGATAGTATGAGATGTGATCAAATTAAGAATAAATTATCATTTTAAATGAATAAAAATAGATATATTTTTCTTGCAATCATGTAAATAAAACATAGGATGTGTGCCATCATTGCTCTGTCTCTATCTACTAACCCCATTTCCAGAAAAGTTGGGATATTTACCAAAATAAA